>NW_026734894.1:0-208000 GCF_949786415.1 Peromyscus eremicus | reverse complement strand
CAGGAAACACAGTAGAGTAGAAGAGTGCTTTTTTCTTGAAAGCAGAGTGTGTTTCTTGTAAGGCGAGCTAGCTTTTGTTTCCCAGTCCTAAATGGAGTTGAATCACATGCAGTTTCTGGTCCTATGTGCAAGAGTTGTTTTCTGGTAAAAAGAGTCACTATTGTGCTTCCATTGCCATACACGGTGCAAATAGCATTCGCGTCTGTTCCCAGCAAGTACAGTGTATTGTACAGTAGAGGAGCTACTGTTCTTGTCAGTTTCCAAAGCAGAGTTGAACTAGATATGGCCCGTGTGTAGGAAGCACAGTTCTATTGTTCTGAGCAAGCTCGCTGTTCTGGCCCTATAGGAAACACAGTAGAGTAGAAGAGTGCTATTTTCTCAAAAGCAGAGTGTGTTTCTTGTAAGGCTAGCTAGTGTTTGTTTCCCAGTGAGAAATGAAGTTGAATCCCATGCAGTTTCTGGTCCTACGAGCAAGAGTTGTTTTCTGGTAAGAAGAGTCACTATTGCGCTCCCATTGTCATACACAGTGTAAATAGCACTCACATCTGCTCCTAGCAAGTACAGTGTATTGGACTGAAGAGGAGCTACGGTTCTTGTCAGTTTCCTAAGCAGAGTTGAACTAGATATGGCCCGTGTGTATGAAGCACAGTTCTTTTGTTCTGAGCAAGCTCACTGTTCGGACCCCATAGGAAACACAGTAGAGTAGAAGAGTGCTCTTTATTCAAAAGCAGAGTGTGTTTCTTGTAAGGCAAGCTAGCGTTTGTTTCCCAGTCCTAAATGGAGTTGAATCCCATGCAGTTTCTGGTCCTACGAGCAAGAGTTGTTTTCTGGTAAGAAGAGTCACTATTGTGCTCCCATTGTCATACACAGGGCAAATAGCACGGGGGTCTGTTCCCAGCATGTAAAGTGTATTGGACTGAAGAGGATCTACTCTTCTTGTCAGTTTCCTCAGCAGAGTTGAACTAGATATGGCCTGTGTGTGTAGGAAGCACAGTTCTTTTGTTCTGAGCAAGCTCACTGTTCAGAACTTATAGGAAACACAGTAGAGTAGATGAGTGGTCTTTTCTCAAAAGCAGAGTGTGTTTCTTCTAAGGCGAGCTAGAATTTGTTTCCCAGTCCTAAATGGAGTTGAATCACATGCAGTTTCTGGTCCTACAAGCAAGAGTTATTTTCTGGTAATAAGAGGCACTCTTACGCTCCCATTGTCATACACAGCGCAAATAGCACTGTCGTTTGTTCCCAGCATGTACAATGTATTGGACTGAGGACGATCTACTGTTCTTGTCAGTTTCCAAAGCAGAGTTGAACTAGATATGGCCCGTGTGTGTAGGAAGCACAGTTCTTTTGTTCTGAGCAAGCTCACTGTTCGGACCCCATAGGAAACACAGTAGAGTAGAAGTGTGCTCTTTTCTCAAATGCAGAGTGTGTTTCTTGTAAGGCTAGCTAGTGTTTGTTTCCCAGTCAGAAAAGGAGTGGAATCGCACTCAGTTTCTGGTCCTACAAGCAAGAGTTGTTTTCTGGTAAGAAGAGTCACTATTGTGCTCCCTTTGCCATACACAGTGCAAATAGCACTCGTGTCTGCTCCCAGCAAGTACAGTGTATTGAACTGAAGAGGAGCTACTATTGTTGTCAGTTTCCTAAGCAGAGTTGAACTAGATATGGACGGTGTGTGTAGGAAGCACAGTTCTTTTGTTCTGAGCAAGCTCACTGTTCTGGCCCTTTAGGAAACACAGTAGAGTAGAAGAGTGCTCTTTTCTCAAAAGTAGAGTGTGTTTCTTCTAAGGCGAGCTAGGGTTTGTTTCCCAGTCCTAAATGAAGTTGAATCACATGCAGTTTCTTGTCCTATGAGCAAGAGTTTTTTTTCTGGTAAAAAGAGTCACTATTGTGCTCCCATTGCAATACACAGTGCAAATAGCATTCGCATCTGTTCCCAGCAAGTATGGTGTATTGGACTGAAGAGGACCTACTGTTCTTGTCAGTTTCGTAAGCAGAGTTGAACTAGATATGACCCGTGTGTGTAGGAAGGACATTTCTTTTGTTCTGAGCAAGCTCACTGTTCAGACTCCATAGGAAACACAGTAGAGTAGAAGAGTGCTCTTTTCTCAAAAGCAGAGTGTGTTTCTTGTAAGGCTAGCTAGTGTTTGTTTTCCAGTCAGAAACGGAGTTGAATCCCATGTAGTTTCTGGTCTTGCAAACAAGAGTTGTTTTCTGGTAAGAAGAGTCACTCTTACACTCCCATTGCCATACAGAGTGCAAATAGCACTCGCATCTGTTCCCAGCATGTACAGTGTATTGGACTGAAGAGGAGCTACTGTTCTTGTCAGTTTCCTAAGCAGAGTTGAACTAGATATGGCCCGTGTATGTTGAAGCACAGTTCTTTTGTTCTGAGCAAGCTCACTGTTCTGGCCATATAGGATACACAGTAGAGTAGAAGAGTGCTCTTTTCTCAAAAGCAGAGTGTGTTTCTTGTAAGGTGAGCTAGCGTTTGTTTCCCAATCCTAAATGGAATTGAATCACATGCAGTTTTTGGTACTATGATCAAGAGTTGTTTTCTGGTAAGGAAAAACACTATTGTGCTACCTTTGCCATACACAGTGCAAATAGCACTCGAGTCTGTTCCCAGCAAGTACAGTGTATTGGACTGAAGAGGAGCTACTGTTCTTGTCAGTTTCCTAAGCAGAGTTGAACGAGATATGTCCTGTTTGTGTAGGAAGCACAGTTCTTTTGTTCTAAGAAAGCTCACTGTTCTGGCCTTGTAGGAAACACACTAGAGTAGAAGAGTGCTCTTTTCTCAAAAGCAGAGTGTGTTTCTTGTAAGGCGAGCTAGTGTTTGTTTCGCAATCCTAAATGGAGTTGAATCCCATGCAGATTCTGGTCCTACGAGCAAGAGTTTTTTTCTGGTAAGAAGATTCACTATTGTACTCCCATTGTCATACACAGGGCAAATAGCACTCGCGTCTGTTCCCAGCAAATACTGTGTATTGGACAGAGGAGGAGCTACTGTTCTTGTCAGTTTCCTAAGCAGAGTTGGACTAGATATGGCCCGTGTGTGTAGAAAGCACAGTTCTTTTGTTCTGAGTAGGCTCACTGTTCGGACAACACTGGAAACACAGTAGAGTAGAAGAGTGTTCTTTTCTCAAATGCAGAGTGTGTTTCTTTTAAGGCTAGCTAGTATTTCTTTCCCAGTCAGAAACGGAGTTGAATCCCATGCAGTTTCTGGTCCTACGAGCAAGAGCTGTTTTCTGGTAAGAAGAGTCACTATTGCGATCCCATTGCCATACACAGTGCAAATAGCACTCGCATCTGCTCCCAGCAAGTACAGTGTACTGCACTGAAGAGGAGCTACTGTTCTTGTCAGTTTCCTAAGCAGAATTAAACTAGATATGGCCCGTGTGTGTAGGAAGCACAGTTCTTTTGTTCTGAGCAAGCTCACTGTTCGGACCCCATAGGAAACACAGTAGAGTAGAAGAGTGCTCTTTTCTCAAAAGCAGAGTGTGTTTCTTGTAAGGCGAGCTAGCGTTTATTTCCCAGTCCTAAATGGAGTTGAATCACATGCAGTTTCTGGTCCTATGAGCAAGAGTTGTTTTTCTTGTAAGAAGAGTCACTATTATACTCCCATTGTCATACACAGCGCAAATAGCACTGTTGTCTGTTCCCAGCATGTACAGTGTATTGGACTGAAGAGGATCTTCTGTTCTTGTCAGTTTCCAAAGCAGAGTTGAACTAGATATGACCGTGTGTGTAGGAAGCACCGTTCTTTTGTTCTGAGCAAGCTCACTCTTCTGGCCCTATAGGAAACACAGTAGAGTAGAAGAGTGCTCTTTTCTCAAAAGCAGAGTGTGTTTCTTGTAAGGCGAGCTAGCGTTTGTTTCCCAGTCCTAAATGCAGTTGAATACCATGCAGTTTCTGGTCCTACGAGCAAGAGTTGTTTTCTGGTAAGAAGAGTCACTATTGTGCTCCCATTGTCATACACAGGGCAAATAGCACTGGCATCTGTTCCCAGCATGTACAGTGTGTTGGACTGAAGAGGTTCTACTGTTCTTGTCAGTTTCCTAAACAGAGTTGAACTAGATATGGCCCGTGAGTGTAGGAAGCACAGTTCTTTTGTTCTGAGCAAGCTCACTGTTCTGGCCCTATGGGAAACACAGTAGAGTAGAAGAGTGCTCTTTTCTCAAAAGCAGAGTGTATTTCTTGTAAGGCAGGCTAGCGTTTGTCTCCCAGTTCTAAATGGTGTTGAATCACATGCAGTTTCTGGTCCTACAAGCAAGAGTTGTTTTCTGTTAAAAAGAGTCACTATTGTGCTCCCATTGCCTTTCACAGTGCAAATAGCATTCGCGTCTGTTCCCATCAAGTACAGTGTAATGGACAGAATAGGTGATACTGTTCTTGTCAGTTTCCTAACCAGAGTTGAACTAGATATGGCCCGTGTGTGTAGGAAGCACAGTTCTTTTGTTCTGAGCAAGCTCACTGTTCGGACCACTCAGGAAACACAGTAGAGTAGAAGAGTGCTTTTTTCTCGAAAGCAGAGTGTGTTTCTTGTAAGGCGAGCTAGCTTTTGTTTCCCAGTCCTAAATGGAGTTGAATCACATGCAGTTTCTGGTCCTATGTGCAAGAGTTGTTTTCTGGTAAAAAGAGTCACTATTGTGCTTCCATTGCCATACACGGTGCAAATAGCATTCGCGTCTGTTCCCAGCAAGTACAGTGTATTGTACAGTAGAGGAGCTACTGTTCTTGTCAGTTTCCAAAGCAGAGTTGAACTAGATATGGCCCGTGTGTAGGAAGCACAGTTCTATTGTTCTGAGCAAGCTCGCTGTTCTGGCCCTATAGGAAACACAGTAGAGTAGAAGAGTGCTATTTTCTCAAAAGCAGAGTGTGTTTCTTGTAAGGCTAGCTAGTGATTGTTTCCCAGTGAGAAATGAAGTTGAATCCCATGCAGTTTCTGGTCCTACGAGCAAGAGTTGTTTTCTGGTAAGAAGAGTCACTATTGTGCTCCCATTGCCATACACAGTGCAAATAGCACTCGCGTCTGCTCCTAGCAAGTACAGTGTATTGGACTGAAGAGGAGCTACTGTTCTTGTTAGTTTCCTAAACAGAGTTGAACAAGATATGGCCCATGTGTGTAGGAAGCACAATTCTTTTGTTCTGAGCAAACTCTCTGTTCGGAACCCCTAGGAAACACAGTAGAGTAGAAGAGTGCTCTTTTCTCAAAAGCAGAGTGTGTTTCTTGTAAGGCAAGCTAGCGTTTGTTTCCCAGTCCTAAATGGAGTTGAGTCCCATGCAGTTTCTGCTCCTATGAGCAAGAGTTGTTTTTGGTATGAAGAGTCACTATTGTGCTCCCATTGTCATACACAGGGCAAATAGCACTGGCGTCTGTTCCCAGCAAGTACAGTGTATTGGACAGAAGAGGAGCTACTGTTCTTGTAAGTTTCCTAAGCAGAGTTGAACTAGATATGGCCCGTGTGTGTAGGAAGCACAGTTCTTTTGTTCTGAGCAAGCTCACTGTTCGGACCCCATAGGAAACACAGTAGAGTAGAAGAGTGCTCTTTTCTCAAAAGCAGAGTGTTTTTCTTGTAAGGCTAGCTAGTGTTTGTTTCCCAGTCAGAAAAGGAGTTGAATCCCACTCAGTTTCTGGTCCAACAAGCAAGAGTTGTTTTCTGGTAAGAAGAGTCACTATTGTGCTCCCATTGCCATACACAGTACAAATAGCACTCGCGTCTGCTCCTAGCAAGTACAGTGTATTGGACTGAAGAGGAGCTACTGTTCTTGTCAGTTTCCTAAACAGAGTTGCACCAGATATGGCCCGTGTGTGTAGGAAGCACAGTTCTTTTGTTCTGAGCAAGCTCACTGTTCTGGCCCTTTAGGAAACACAGTAGTGTAGAAGAATGCTCTTTTCTCAAAAGCAGAGTGTGTTTCTTGTAAGGGGAGCTAGCGTTTGTTTCCCAGTCCTAAATGGAAATGAATCACATGCAGTTTCTGTTACTATGAGCAACAGTTGTTTTCTGGTAAGGAAAGTCACTATGGTGCTCCCTTTGTCATACACAGTGCAAATAGCACTCACGTCTGCTCCCAGCAAGTACAGTGTATTGGACTGAAGAGGAGCTACTGTTCTTGTCAGTTTCTGAAGCAGAGTTGAACAAGATATGGCCCATGTTTGTAGGAAGCACAGTTCTTTTGTTCTGAGCAAACTCTCTGTTCGGAACCCATAGGAAACACAGTAGAGTAGAAGAGTGCTCTTTTCTCAAAAGCAGAGTGTGTTTCTTGTAAGGCAAGCTAGCGTTTGTTTCCCAGTCCTAAATGGAGTTGAGTCCCATGCAGTTTCTGGTCCTATGAGCAAGAGTTGTTTTCTGGTAAGAAGAGTCACTATTGTGCTCCCATTGTCATACACAGGGCAAATTGCACTGGCGTCTCTTCCCAGCAAGTACAGTGTATTGGACAGAAGAGGAGCTACTGTTCTTGTCAGTTTCCTAAGCAGAGTTGAACTAGATATGGCCCGTGTGTAGGAAGCACAGTTCTTTTGTTCTGAGCAAACTCACTGTTCTGGCCGTTTAGGAAACACAGTAGAGTAGAAGAATGCTCTTTTCTCAAAAGCAGAGCGTGTTTCTGTAAGGCTAGCTAGTGTTTGTTTCCCAGTGAGAAATGAAGTTGAATCCCATGCAGTTTCTGGTCCTACGAGCAAGAGTTGTTTTCTGGTAAGAAGAGTCACTATTGCGCTCCCATTGCCATACACAGTGCAAATAGCACTCGCGTCTGCTGCTAGCAAGTACAGTGTATTGGACTGAAGAGGAGCTACTGTTCTTGTCAGTTTCCTAAGCAGAGTTGAACTACATATGGCCCGTGAGTAGGAAGCACAGTTCTTTTGTTCTGAGCAAGCTCACTGTTCTGGCCGTTTAGGAAACACAGTAGAGTAGAAGAATGCTCTTTTCTCAAAAGCAGAGTGTGTTTCTTGTAAGGGGAGCTAGCGTTTGTTTCCCAGTCCTAAATGGAATTGAATCACATGCAGTTTCTGGTACTACGAGCAACAGTTGTTTTCTGGTAATGAAAGTCACTATGGTGCTCCCTTTGCCATACACAGTGCAAATAGCACTTGCGTCTTCTCCCAGCAAGTACAGTGTATTGGACTGAAGAGGAGCTACTGTTCTTGTCAGTTTCCGAAGCAGAGTTGAACTAGATATGGCCCATGTGTGTGGGAAGCACAGTTCTTTTGTTCTGAGCAAGCTCACTGTTCGGACCCCATAGGAAACACAGTAGAGTAGAAGAGTGCTCTTTTCTCAAAAGCAGAGTGTGTTTCTTGTAAGGCAAGCTAGCGTTTGTTTCCCAGTCCTAAATGGAGTTGAATCCCATGCAGTTTCTGGTCCTACGAGCAAGAGTTGTTTTCTGGTAAGAAGAGTCACTATTGTGCTCCCATTGTCATACACAGGGCAAATAGCATGGGCGTCTGTTCCCAGCATGTAAAGTGTATTGGACTGAAGAGGATCTACTCTTCTTGTCAATTTCCTAAGCAGAGTTGAACTAGATATGGCCCGTGTGTGTAGGAAGCACAGGTCTTTTGTTCTGAGCAAGCTCACTGTTCTGGCCCTATAAGAAACACAGTAGAGTAGAAGAGTGCTCTTTTCTCAAAAGCAGAGTGTGTTTCTTCTAAGGCGAGCTATGGTTTGTTTCCCAGTCCTAAATGGAGTTGAATCACATGCAGTTTCTGCTCCTACAGGCAAGAGTTGTTTTTTGGTGGGAAGAGTCACTATTGAGCTCCCAATGTCATACACAGTGCAAATAGCACTCGTGTCTGCTCCCAGCAAGTATATTGTATTAAACAGAAGTGGAGCTATTGTTCTTGTCAGTTTCCTATACAGAGTTGAACTAGATATGGCCCGTGTGTGTAGGAAGCACAGTTCTTTTGTTCTGAGCAAGCTGACTGTTCTGAAACTGTAGGAAACACAGTAGAGTAGAAGAGTGCTCTTTTCTCAAAAGGAGAGTGTGTTTCTTGTAAGGCTAGCTAGTGATTGTTTCCCAGTGAGAAATGAAGTTGAATCCCATGCATTTTCTGGTCCTACGAGCAAGAGTTGTTTTCTGGTAAGAAGAGTCACTATTGCGCTCCCATTGCCATACACAGTGCAAATAGCACTCGCGTCTGCTCCTAGCAAGTACAGTGTATTGGACTGAAGAGGAGCTACTGTTCTTGTTAGTTTCCTAAACAGAGTTGAACAAGATATGGCCCATGTGTGTAGGAAGCACAGTTCTTTTGTTCTGAGCAAACTCTCTGTTCGGAACCCCTAGGAAACACAGTAGAGTAGAAGAGTGCTCTTTTCTCAAAAGCAGAGTGTGTTTCTTGTAAGGCAAGCTAGCGTTTGTTTCCCAGTCCTAAATGGAGTTGAGTCCCATGCAGTTTCTGCTCCTATGAGCAAGAGTTGTTTTCTGGTACGAAGAGTCACTATTGTGCTCCCATTGTCATACACAGGGCAAATAGCACTGGCGTCTGTTCCCCGCAAGTACAGTGTATTGGACAGAAGAGGAGCTACTGTTCTTGTAAGTTTCCTAAGCAGAGTTGAACTAGATATGGCCCGTGTGTGTAGGAAGCACAGTTCTTTTGTTCTGAGCAAGCTCACTGTTCGGACCCCATAGGAAACACAGTAGAGTAGAAGAGTGCTCTTTTCTCAAAAGCAGAGTGTGTTTCTTGTAAGGCTAGCTACTGTTTGTTTCCCAGTCAGAAAAGGAGTTGAATCCCACTCAGTTTCTGGTCCAACAAGCAAGAGTTGTTTTCTGGTAAGAAGAGTCACTATTGTGCTCCCATTGCCATACACAGTGCAAATAGCACTCGCGTCTGCTCCTAGCAAGTACAGTGTATTGGACTGAAGAGGAGCTACTGTTCTTGTCACTTTCCTAAACAGAGTTGAACTAGATATGGCCCGTGTGTGTAGGAAGCACAGTTCTTTTGTTCTGAGCAAGCTCACTGTTCTGGCCCTTTAGGAAACACAGTAGTGTAGAAGAATGCTCTTTTCCCAAAAGCAGAGTGTGTTTCTTGTAAGGGGAGCTAGCGTTTGTTTCCCAGTCCTAAATGGAAATGAATCACATGCAGTTTCTGTTACTACGAGCAACAGTTGTTTTCTGGTAAGGAAAGACACTATGGTGCTCCCTTTGTCATACACAGTGCAAATAGCACTCACGTCTGCTCCCAGCAAGTACAGTGTATTGGACTGAAGAGGAGCTACTGTTCTTGTCAGTTTCTGAAGCAGAGTTGAACAAGATATGGCCCATGTTTGTAGGAAGCACAGTTCTTTTGTTCTGAGCAAACTCTCTGTTCGGAACCCATAGGAAACACAGTAGAGTAGAAGAGTGCTCTTTTCTCAAAAGCAGAGTGTGTTTCTTGTAAGGCAAGCTAGCGTTTGTTTCCCAGTCCTAAATGGAGTTGAGTCCCATGCAGTTTCTGGTCCTATGAGCAAGAGTTGTTTTCTGGTAAGAAGAGTCACTATTGTGCTCCCATTGTCATACACAGGGCAAATTGCACTGGCGTCTCTTCCCAGCAAGTACAGTGTATTGGACAGAACAGGAGCTACTGTTCTTGTCAGTTTCCTAAGCAGAGTTGAACTAGATATGGCCCGTGTGTAGGAAGCACAGTTCTTTTGTTCTGAGCAAACTCACTGTTCTGGCCGTTTAGAAACACAGTAGAGTAGAAGAATGCTCTTTTCTCAAAAGCAGAGCGTGTTTCTTGTAAGGGGAGCTAGCGTTTGTTTCCCAGTCCTAAATGGAATTGAATCACATGCAGTTTCTGGTACTACGAGCAACAGTTGTTTTCTGGTAAGGAAAGTCCCTATTTTGCTCCCTTTGCCATACACAGTGCAAATAGCACTCGCGTCTGCTCCCAGCAAGTACAGTGTATTGGACTGAAGAGGAGCTACTGTTCTTGTCAGTTTCCGAAGCAGAGTTGAACTAGATATGGCCCATGTGTGTGGGAAGCACAGTTCTTTTGTTCTGAGCAAGCTCACTGTTCGGACACCATAGGAAACACAGTAGAGTAGAAGAGTGCTCTTTTCTCAAAAGCAGAGTGTGTTTCTTGTAAGGCAAGCTAGCGTTTGTTTCCCAGTCCTAAATGTAGTTGAATCCCATGCAGTTTCTGGTCCTACAGGCAAGAGTTGTTTTCTGGTGGGAAGAGTCACTATTGAGCTCCCATTGTCATACACAGTGCAAATAGCTCTCACGTCTGCTCCCAGCAAGTACATTGTATTAGACAGAAGAGGAGCTACTGTTCTTGTCAGTTTCCTATGCAGAGTTGAACTAGATATGGCCCGTGTGTGTAGGAAGCACAGTTCGTTTGTTCTGAGCAAGCTCACTGTTCTGAACCTATAGGAAACACAGTAGAGTAGAAGAGTGCTCTTTTCTCAAAAGCAGAGTGTGTTTCTTCTAAGGCGAGCTATGGTTTGTTTCCCAGTCCTAAATGGAGTTGAATCACATGCAGTTTCTGGTCCTACAGGCAAGAGTTGTTTTCTGGTGGGAAGAGTCACTATTGAGCTCCCATTGTCATACTCAGTGCAAATAGCTCTCACGTCTGCTCCCAGCAAGTACATTGTATTAGACAGAAGAAGAGCTACTGTTCTTGTCAGTTTCCTATGCAGAGTTGAACTAGATATGGCCCGTGTGTGTAGGAAGCACAGTTCTTTTGTTCTGAGCAAGCTCACTGTTCTGAACCTATAGGAAACACAGTAGAGTAGAAGAGTGCTCTTTTCTCAAAAGCAGAGTGTGTTTCTTGTAAGGCTAGCTAGTGTTTGTTTCCCAGTGAGAAATGAAGTTGAATCCCATGCAGTTTCTGGTCCTACGAGCAAGAGTTGTTTTCTGGTAAGAAGAGTCACTATTGCGCTCCCATTGCCATACACAGTGCAAATAGCACTCGCGTCTGCTGCTAGCAAGTACAGTGTATTGGACTGAAGAGGAGCTACTGTTCTTGTCAGTTTCCTAAGCAGAGTTGAACTACATATGGCCCGTGAGTAGGAAGCACAGTTCTTTTGTTCTGAGCAAGCTCACTGTTCTGGCCGTTTTGGAAACACAGTAGAGTAGAAGAATGCTCTTTTCTCAAAAGCAGAGTGTGTTTCTTGTAAGGGGAGCTAGCGTTTGTTTCCCAGTCCTAAATGGAATTGAATCACATGCAGTTTCTGGTACTACGAGCAACAGTTGTTTTCTGGTAATGAAAGTCACTATGGTGCTCCCTTTGCCATACACAGTGCAAATAGCACTTGCGTCTTCTCCCAGCAAGTACAGTGTATTGGACTGAAGAGGAGCTACTGTTCTTGTCAGTTTCCGAAGCAGAGTTGAACTAGATATGGCCCATGTGTGTGGGAAGCACAGTTCTTTTGTTCTGAGCAAGCTCACTGTTCGGACCCCATAGGAAACACAGTAGAGTAGAAGAGTGCTCTTTTCTCAAAAGCAGAGTGTGTTTCTTGTAAGGCAAGCTAGCGTTTGTTTCCCAGTCCTAAATGGAGTTGAATCCCATGCAGTTTCTGGTCCTACGAGCAAGAGTTGTTTTCTGGTAAGAAGAGTCACTATTGTGCTCCCATTGTCATACACAGGGCAAATAGCATGGGCGTCTTTTCCCAGCATGTAAAGTGTATTGGACTGAAGAGGATCTACTCTTCTTGTCAATTTCCTAAGCAGAGTTGAACTAGATATGGCCCGTGTGTGTAGGAAGCACAGGTCTTTTGTTCTGAGCAAGCTCACTGTTCTGGCCCTATAAGAAACACAGTAGAGTAGAAGAGTGCTCTTTTCTCAAAAGCAGAGTGTGTTTCTTCTAAGGCGAGCTATGGTTTGTTTCCCAGTCCTAAATGGAGTTGAATCACATGCAGTTTCTGCTCCTACAGGCAAGAGTTGTTTTTTGGTGGGAAGAGTCACTATTGAGCTCCCAATGTCATACACAGTGCAAATAGCACTCGTGTCTGCTCCCAGCAAGTATATTGTATTAAACAGAAGTGGAGCTATTGTTCTTGTCAGTTTCCTATACAGAGTTGAACTAGATATGGCCCGTGTGTGTAGGAAGCACAGTTCTTTTGTACTGAGCAAGCTGACTGTTCTGAAACTGTAGGAAACACAGTAGAGTAGAAGAGTGCTCTTTTCTCAAAAGCAGAGTGTGTTTCTTGTAAGGCTAGCTAGTGATTGTTTCCCAGTGAGAAATGAAGTTGAATCCCATGCAGTTTCTGGTCCTACGAGCAAGAGTTGTTTTCTGGTAAGAAGAGTCACTATTGCGCTCCCATTGCCATACACAGTGCAAATAGCACTCGCGTCTGCTCCTAGCAAGTACAGTGTATTGGACTGAAGAGGAGCTACTGTTCTTGTTAGTTTCCTAAACAGAGTTGAACAAGATATGGCCCATGTGTGTAGGAAGCACAGTTCTTTTGTTCTGAGCAAACTCTCTGTTCGGAACCCCTAGGAAACACAGTAGAGTAGAAGAGTGCTCTTTACTCAAAAGCAGAGTGTGTTTCTTGTAAGGCAAGCTAGCGTTTGTTTCCCAGTCCTAAATGGAGTTGAGTCCCATGCAGTTTCTGCTCCTATGAGCAAGAGTTGTTTTCTGGTACGAAGAGTCACTATTGTGCTCCCATTGTCATACACAGGGCAAATAGCACTGGCGTCTGTTCCCAGCAAGTACAGTGTATTGGACAGAAGAGGAGCTACTGTTCTTGTAAGTTTCCTAAGCAGAGTTGAACTAGATATGGCCCGTGTGTGTAGGAAGCACAGTTCTTTTGTTCTGAGCAAGCTCACTGTTCGGACCCCATAGGAAACACAGTAGAGTAGAAGAGTGCTCTTTTCTCAAAAGCAGAGTGTGTTTCTTGTAAGGCTAGCTAGTGTTTGTTTCCCAGTCAGAAAAGGAGTTGAATCCCACTCAGTTTCTGGTCCAACAAGCAAGAGTTGTTTTCTGGTAAGAAGAGTCACTATTGTGCTCCCATTGCCATACACAGTGCAAATAGCACTCGCGTCTGCTCCTAGCAAGTACAGTGTATTGGACTGAAGAGGAGCTACTGTTCTTGTCAGTTTCCTAAACAGAGTTGAACTAGATATGGCCCGTGTGTGTAGGAAGCACAGTTCTTTTGTTCTGAGCAAGCTCACTGTTCTGGCCCTTTAGGAAACACAGTAGTGTAGAAGAATGCTCTTTTCCCAAAAGCAGAGTGTGTTTCTTGTAAGGGGAGCTAGCGTTTGTTTCCCAGTCCTAAATGGAAATGAATCACATGCAGTTTCTGTTACTACGAGCAACAGTTGTTTTCTGGTAAGGAAAGACACTATGGTGCTCCCTTTGTCATACACAGTGCAAATAGCACTCACGTCTGCTCCCAGCAAGTACAGTGTATTGGACTGAAGAGGAGCTACTGTTCTTGTCAGTTTCTGAAGCAGAGTTGAACAAGATATGGCCCATGTTTGTAGGAAGCACAGTTCTTTTGTTCTGAGCAAACTCTCTGTTCGGAACCCATAGGAAACACAGTAGAGTAGAAGAGTGCTCTTTTCTCAAAAGCAGAGTGTGTTTCTTGTAAGGCAAGCTAGCGTTTGTTTCCCAGTCCTAAATGGAGTTGAGTCCCATGCAGTTTCTGGTCCTATGAGCAAGAGTTGTTTTCTGGTAAGAAGAGTCACTATTGTGCTCCCATTGTCATACACAGGGCAAATTGCACTGGCGTCTCTTCCCAGCAAGTACAGTGTATTGGACAGAACAGGAGCTACTGTTCTTGTCAGTTTCCTAAGCAGAGTTGAACTAGATATGGCCCGTGTGTAGGAAGCACAGTTCTTTTGTTCTGAGCAAACTCACTGTTCTGGCCGTTTAGAAACACAGTAGAGTAGAAGAATGCTCTTTTCTCAAAAGCAGAGCGTGTTTCTTGTAAGGGGAGCTAGCGTTTGTTTCCCAGTCCTAAATGGAATTGAATCACATGCAGTTTCTGGTACTACGAGCAACAGTTGTTTTCTGGTAAGGAAAGTCCCTATTTTGCTCCCTTTGCCATACACAGTGCAAATAGCACTTGCGTCTGCTCCCAGCAAGTACAGTGTATTGGACTGAAGAGGAGCTACTGTTCTTGTCAGTTTCCGAAGCAGAGTTGAACTAGATATGGCCCATGTGTGTGGGAAGCACAGTTCTTTTGTTCTGAGCAAGCTCACTGTTCGGACACCATAGGAAACACAGTAGAGTAGAAGAGTGCTCTTTTCTCAAAAGCAGAGTGTGTTTCTTGTAAGGCAAGCTAGCGTTTGTTTCCCAGTCCTAAATGTAGTTGAATCCCATGCAGTTTCTGGTCCTACAGGCAAGAGTTGTTTTCTGGTGGGAAGAGTCACTATTGAGCTCCCATTGTCATACACAGTGCAAATAGCTCTCACGTCTGCTCCCAGCAAGTACATTGTATTAGACAGAAGAGGAGCTACTGTTCTTGTCAGTTTCCTATGCAGAGTTGAACTAGATATGGCCCGTGTGTGTAGGAAGCACAGTTCGTTTGTTCTGAGCAAGCTCACTGTTCTGAACCTATAGGAAACACAGTAGAGTAGAAGAGTGCTCTTTTCTCAAAAGCAGAGTGTGTTTCTTCTAAGGCGAGCTATGGTTTGTTTCCCAGTCCTAAATGGAGTTGAATCACATGCAGTTTCTGGTCCTACAGGCAAGAGTTGTTTTCTGGTGGGAAGAGTCACTATTGAGCTCCCATTGTCATACTCAGTGCAAATAGCTCTCACGTCTGCTCCCAGCAAGTACATTGTATTAGACAGAAGAAGAGCTACTGTTCTTGTCAGTTTCCTATGCAGAGTTGAACTAGATATGGCCCGTGTGTGTAGGAAGCACAGTTCTTTTGTTCTGAGCAAGCTCACTGTTCTGAATCTATAGGAAACACAGTAGAGTAGAAGAGTGCTCTTTTCTCAAAAGCAGAGTGTGTTTCTTGTAAGGCTAGCTAGTGTTTGTTTCCCAGTGAGAAATGAAGTTGAATCCCATGCAGTTTCTGGTCCTACGAGCAAGAGTTGTTTTCTGGTAAGAAGAGTCACTATTGCGCTCCCATTGCCATACACAGTGCAAATAGCACTCGCGTCTGCTGCTAGCAAGTACAGTGTATTGGACTGAAGAGGAGCTACTGTTCTTGTCAGTTTCCTAAGCAGAGTTGAACTACATATGGCCCGTGTGTAGGAAGCACAGTTCTTTTGTTCTGAGCAAGCTCACTGTTCTGGCCGTTTAGGAAACACAGTAGAGTAGAAGAATGCTCTTTTCTCAAAAGCAGAGTGTGTTTCTTGTAAGGGGAGCTAGCGTTTGTTTCCCAGTCCTAAATGGAATTGAATCACATGCAGTTTCTGGTACTACGAGCAACAGTTGTTTTCTGGTAATGAAAGTCACTATGGTGCTCCCTTTGCCATACACAGTGCAAATAGCACTTGCGTCTTCTCCCAGCAAGTACAGTGTATTGGACTGAAGAGGAGCTACTGTTCTTGTCAGTTTCCGAAGCAGAGTTGAACTAGATATGGCCCATGTGTGTGGGAAGCACAGTTCTTTTGTTCTGAGCAAGCTCACTGTTCGGACCCCATAGGAAACACAGTAGAGTAGAAGAGTGCTCTTTTCTCAAAAGCAGAGTGTGTTTCTTGTAAGGCAAGCTAGCGTTTGTTTCCCAGTCCTAAATGGAGTTGAATCCCATGCAGTTTCTGGTCCTACGAGCAAGAGTTGTTTTCTGGTAAGAAGAGTCACTATTGTGCTCCCATTGTCATACACAGGGCAAATAGCATGGGCGTCTGTTCCCAGCATGTAAAGTGTATTGGACTGAAGAGGATCTACTCTTCTTGTCAATTTCCTAAGCAGAGTTGAACTAGATATGGCCCGTGTGTGTAGGAAGCACAGGTCTTTTGTTCTGAGCAAGCTCACTGTTCTGGCCCTATAAGAAACACAGTAGAGTAGAAGAGTGCTCTTTTCTCAAAAGCAGAGTGTGTTTCTTCTAAGGCGAGCTATGGTTTGTTTCCCAGTCCTAAATGGAGTTGAATCACATGCAGTTTCTGCTCCTACAGGCAAGAGTTGTTTTTTGGTGGGAAGAGTCACTATTGAGCTCCCAATGTCATACACAGTGCAAATAGCACTCGTGTCTGCTCCCAGCAAGTATATTGTATTAAACAGAAGTGGAGCTATTGTTCTTGTCAGTTTCCTATACAGAGTTGAACTAGATATGGCCCGTGTGTGTAGGAAGCACAGTTCTTTTGTTCTGAGCAAGCTGACTGTTCTGAAACTGTAGGAAACACAGTAGAGTAGAAGAGTGCTCTTTTCTCAAAAGCAGAGTGTGTTTCTTGTAAGGCTAGCTAGTTATTGTTTCCCAGTGAGAAATGAAGTTGAATCCCATGCATTTTCTGGTCCTACGAGCAAGAGTTGTTTTCTGGTAAGAAGAGTCACTATTGCGCTCCCATTGCCATACACAGTGCAAATAGCACTCGCGTCTGCTCCTAGCAAGTACAGTGTATTGGACTGAAGAGGAGCTACTGTTCTTGTTAGTTTCCTAAACAGAGTTGAACAAGATATGGCCCATGTGTGTAGGAAGCACAGTTCTTTTGTTCTGAGCAAACTCTCTGTTCGGAACCCCTAGGAAACACAGTAGAGTAGAAGAGTGCTCTTTTCTCAAAAGCAGAGTGTGTTTCTTGTAAGGCAAGCTACCGTTTGTTTCCCAGTCCTAAATGGAGTTGAGTCCCATGCAGTTTCTGCTCCTATGAGCAAGAGTTGTTTTCTGGTACGAAGAGTCACTATTGTGCTCCCATTGTCATACACAGGGCAAATAGCACTGGCGTCTGTTCCCAGCAAGTACAGTGTATTGGACAGAAGAGGAGCTACTGTTCTTGTAAGTTTCCTAAGCAGAGTTGAACTAGATATGGCCCGTGTGTGTAGGAAGCACAGTTCTTTTGTTCTGAGCAAGCTCACTGTTCGGACCCCATAGGAAACACAGTAGAGTAGAAGAGTGCTCTTTTCTCAAAAGCAGAGTGTGTTTCTTGTAAGGCTAGCTAGTCTTTGTTTCCCAGTCAGAAAAGGAGTTGAATCCCACTCAGTTTCTGGTCCAACAAGCAAGAGTTGTTTTCTGGTAAGAAGAGTCACTATTGTGCTCCCATTGCCATACACAGTGCAAATAGCACTCGCGTCTGCTCCTAGCAAGTACAGTGTATTGGACTGAAGAGGAGCTACTGTTCTTGTCAGTTTCCTAAACAGAGTTGAACTAGATATGGCCCGTGTGTGTAGGAAGCACAGTTCTTTTGTTCTGAGCAAGCTCACTGTTCTGGCCCTTTAGGAAACACAGTAGTGTAGAAGAATGCTCTTTTCCCAAAAGCAGAGTGTGTTTCTTGTAAGGGGAGCTAGCGTTTGTTTCCCAGTCCTAAATGGAAATGAATCACATGCAGTTTCTGTTACTACGAGCAACAGTTGTTTTCTGGTAAGGAAAGACACTATGGTGCTCCCTTTGTCATACACAGTGCAAATAGCACTCACGTCTGCTCCCAGCAAGTACAGTGTATTGGACTGAAGAGGAGCTACTGTTCTTGTCAGTTTCTGAAGCAGAGTTGAACAAGATATGGCCCA
Organism: Peromyscus eremicus; assembly: GCF_949786415.1. Classification (NCBI taxonomy): domain Eukaryota; kingdom Metazoa; phylum Chordata; class Mammalia; order Rodentia; family Cricetidae; genus Peromyscus; species Peromyscus eremicus. The sequence continues at coordinate 190,482 of NW_026734894.1, read as the reverse complement.
TGTTTGTAGGAAGCACAGTTCTTTTGTTCTGAGCAAACTCTCTGTTCGGAACCCATAGGAAACACAGTAGAGTAGAAGAGTGCTCTTTTCTCAAAAGCAGAGTGTGTTTCTTGTAAGGCAAGCTAGCGTTTGTTTCCCAGTCCTAAATGGAGTTGAGTCCCATGCAGTTTCTGGTCCTATGAGCAAGAGTTGTTTTCTGGTAAGAAGAGTCACTATTGTGCTCCCATTGTCATACACAGGGCAAATTGCACTGGCGTCTCTTCCCAGCAAGTACAGTGTATTGGACAGAACAGGAGCTACTGTTCTTGTCAGTTTCCTAAGCAGAGTTGAACTAGATATGGCCCGTGTGTAGGAAGCACAGTTCTTTTGTTCTGAGCAAACTCACTGTTCTGGCCGTTTAGAAACACAGTAGAGTAGAAGAATGCTCTTTTCTCAAAAGCAGAGCGTGTTTCTTGTAAGGGGAGCTAGCGTTTGTTTCCCAGTCCTAAATGGAATTGAATCACATGCAGTTTCTGGTACTACGAGCAACAGTTGTTTTCTGGTAAGGAAAGTCCCTATTTTGCTCCCTTTGCCATACACAGTGCAAATAGCACTTGCGTCTGCTCCCAGCAAGTACAGTGTATTGGACTGAAGAGGAGCTACTGTTCTTGTCAGTTTCCGAAGCAGAGTTGAACTAGATATGGCCCATGTGTGTGGGAAGCACAGTTCTTTTGTTCTGAGCAAGCTCACTGTTCGGACACCATAGGAAACACAGTAGAGTAGAAGAGTGCTCTTTTCTCAAAAGCAGAGTGTGTTTCTTGTAAGGCAAGCTAGCGTTTGTTTCCCAGTCCTAAATGTAGTTGAATCCCATGCAGTTTCTGGTCCTACAGGCAAGAGTTGTTTTCTGGTGGGAAGAGTCACTATTGAGCTCCCATTGTCATACACAGTGCAAATAGCTCTCACGTCTGCTCCCAGCAAGTACATTGTATTAGACAGAAGAGGAGCTACTGTTCTTGTCAGTTTCCTATGCAGAGTTGAACTAGATATGGCCCGTGTGTGTAGGAAGCACAGTTCGTTTGTTCTGAGCAAGCTCACTGTTCTGAACCTATAGGAAACACAGTAGAGTAGAAGAGTGCTCTTTTCTCAATAGCAGAGTGTGTTTCTTCTAAGGCGAGCTATGGTTTGTTTCCCAGTCCTAAATGGAGTTGAATCACATGCAGTTTCTGGTCCTACAGGCAAGAGTTGTTTTCTGGTGGGAAGAGTCACTATTGAGCTCCCATTGTCATACTCAGTGCAAATAGCTCTCACGTCTGCTCCCAGCAAGTACATTGTATTAGACAGAAGAAGAGCTACTGTTCTTGTCAGTTTCCTATGCAGAGTTGAACTAGATATGGCCCGTGTGTGTAGGAAGCACAGTTCTTTTGTTCTGAGCAAGCTCACTGTTCTGAACCTATAGGAAACACAGTAAAGTAGAAGAGTGCTCTTTTCTCAAAAGCAGAGTGTGTTTCTTGTAAGGCTAGCTAGTGTTTGTTTCCCAGTGAGAAATGAAGTTGAATCCCATGCAGTTTCTGGTCCTACGAGCAAGAGTTGTTTTCTGGTAAGAAGAGTCACTATTGCGCTCCCATTGCCATACACAGTGCAAATAGCACTCGTGTCTGCTGCTAGCAAGTACAGTGTATTGGACTGAAGAGGAGCTACTGTTCTTGTCAGTTTCCTAAGCAGAGTTGAACTACATATGGCCCGTGAGTAGGAAGCACAGATCTTTTGTTCTGAGCAAGCTCACTGTTCTGGCCGTTTAGGAAACACAGTAGAGTAGAAGAATGCTCTTTTCTCAAAAGCAGAGTGTGTTTCTTGTAAGGGGAGCTAGCGTTTGTTTCCCAGTCCTAAATGGAATTGAATCACATGCAGTTTCTGGTACTACGAGCAACAGTTGTTTTCTGGTAATGAAAGTCACTATGGTGCTCCCTTTGTCATACACAGTGCAAATAGCACTTGCGTCTTCTCCCAGCAAGTACAGTGTATTGGACTGAAGAGGAGCTACTGTTCTTGTCAGTTTCCGAAGCAGAGTTGAACTAGATATGGCCCATGTGTGTGGGAAGCACAGTTCTTTTGTTCTGAGCAAGCTCACTGTTCGGACCCCATAGGAAACACAGTAGAGTAGAAGAGTGCTCTTTTCTCAAAGCAGAGTGTGTTTCTTGTAAAGCAAGCTAACGTTTGTTTCCCAGTCCTAAATGGAGTTGAATCCCATGCAGTTTCTGGTCCTACGAGCAAGAGTTGTTTTCTGGTAAGAAGAGTCACTATTGTGCTCCCATTGTCATACACAGGGCAAATAGCATGGGCGTCTGTTCCCAGCATGTAAAGTGTATTGGACTGAAGAGGATCTACTCTTCTTGTCAATTTCCTAAGCAGAGTTGAACTAGATATGGCCCGTGTGTGTAGGAAGCACAGGTCTTTTGTTCTGAGCAAGCTCACTGTTCTGGCCCTATAAGAAACACAGTAGAGTAGAAGAGTGCTCTTTTCTCAAAAGCAGAGTGTGTTTCTTCTAAGGCGAGCTATGGTTTGTTTCCCAGTCCTAAATGGAGTTGAATCACATGCAGTTTCTGCTCCTACAGGCAAGAGTTGTTTTTTGGTGGGAAGAGTCACTATTGAGCTCCCAATGTCATACACAGTGCAAATAGCACTCGTGTCTGCTCCCAGCAAGTATATTGTATTAAACAGAAGTGGAGCTATTGTTCTTGTCAGTTTCCTATACAGAGTTGAACTAGATATGGCCCGTGTGTGTAGGAAGCACAGTTCTTTTGTTCTGAGCAAGCTGACTGTTCTGAAACTGTAGGAAACACAGTAGAGTAGAAGAGTGCTCTTTTCTCAAAAGCAGAGTGTGTTTCTTGTAAGGCTAGCTAGTGCTTGTTTCCCAGTGAGAAATGAAGTTGAATCCCATGCATTTTCTGGTCCTACGAGCAAGAGTTGTTTTCTGGTAAGAAGAGTCACTATTGCGCTCCCATTGCCATACACAGTGCAAATAGCACTCGCGTCTGCTCCTAGCAAGTACAGTGTATTGGACTGAAGAGGAGCTACTGTTCTTGTTAGTTTCCTAAAGAGAGTTGAACAAGATATGGCCCATGTGTGTAGGAAGCACAGTTCTTTTGTTCTGAGCAAACTCTCTGTTCGGAACCCCTAGGAAACACAGTAGAGTAGAAGAGTGCTCTTTTCTCAAAAGCAGAGTGTGTTTCTTGTAAGGCAAGCTAGCGTTTGTTTCCCAGTCCTAAATGGAGTTGAGTCCCATGCAGTTTCTGCTCCTATGAGCAAGAGTTGTTTTCTGGTACGAAGAGTCACTATTGTGCTCCCATTGTCATACACAGGGCAAATAGCACTGGCGTCTGTTCCCAGGAAGTACAGTGTATTGGACAGAAGAGGAGCTACTGTTCTTGTAAGTTTCCTAAGCAGAGTTGAACTAGATATGGCCCGTGTGTGTAGGAAGCACAGTTCTTTTGTTCTGAGCAAGCTCACTGTTTGGACCCCATAGGAAACACAGTAGAGTAGAAGAGTGCTCTTTTCTCAAAAGCAGAGTGTGTTTCTTGTAAGGCTAGCTAGTGTTTGTTTCCAAGTCAGAAAAGGAGTTGAATCCCACTCAGTTTCGGGTCCAACAAGCAAGAGTTGTTTTCTGGTAAGAAGAGTCACTATTGTGCTCCCATTGCCATACACAGTGCAAATACCACTCGCGTCTGCTCCTAGCAAGTACAGTGTATTGGACTGAAGAGGAGCTACTGTTCTTGTCAGTTTCCTAAACAGAGTTGAACTAGATATGGCCCGTGTGTGTAGGAAGCACAGTTCTTTTGTTCTGAGCAAGCTCACTGTTCTGGCCCTTTAGGAAACACAGTAGTGTAGAAGAATGCTCTTTTCTCAAAAGCAGAGTGTGTTTCTTGTAAGGGGAGCTAGCGTTTGTTTCCCAGTCCTAAATGGAAATGAATCACATGCAGTTTCTGTTACTACGAGCAACAGTTGTTTTCTGGTAAGGAAAGTCACTATGGTGCTCCCTTTGTCATACACAGTGAAAATAGCACTCACGTCTGCTCCCAGCAAGAACAGTGTATTGGACTGAAGAGGAGCTACTGTTCTTGTCAGTTTCTGAAGCAGAGTTGAACAAGATATGGCCCATGTTTGTAGGAAGCACAGTTCTTTTGTTCTGAGCAAACTCTCTGTTCGGAACCCATAGGAAACACAGTAGAGTAGAAGAGTGCTCTTTTCTCAAAAGCAGAGTGTGTTTCTTGTAAGGCAAGCTAGCGTTTGTTTCCCAGTCCTAAATGGAGTTGAGTCCCATGCAGTTTCTGGTCCTATGAGCAAGAGTTGTTTTCTGGTAAGAAGAGTCACTATTGTGCTCCCATTGTCATACACAGGGCAAATTGCACTGGCGTCTGTTCCCAGCAAGTACAGTGTATTGGACAGAAGAGGAGCTACTGTTCTTGTCAGTTTCCTAAGCAGAGTTGAACTAGATATGGCCCGTGTGTAGGAAGCACAGTTCTTTTGTTCTGAGCAAACTCACTGTTCTGGCCGTTTAGGAAACACAGTAGAGTAGAAGAATGCTCTTTTCTCAAAAGCAGAGCGTGTTTCTTGTAAGGGGAGCTAGCGTTTGTTTCCCAGTCCTAAATGGAATTGAATCACATGCAGTTTCTGGTACTACGAGCAACAGTTGTTTTCTGGTAAGGAAAGTCCCTATTTTGCTCCCTTTGCCATACACAGTGCAAATAGCACTCGCGTCTGCTCCCAGCAAGTACAGTGTATTGGACTGAAGAGGAGCTACTGTTCTTGTCAGTTTCCGAAGCAGAGTTGAACTAGATATGGCCCATGTGTGTGGGAAGCACAGTTCTTTTGTTCTGAGCAAGCTCACTGTTCGGACACCATAGGAAACACAGTAGAGTAGAAGAGTGCTCTTTTCTCAAAAGCAGAATGTGTTTCTTGTAAGGCAAGCTAGCGTTTGTTTCCCAGTCCTAAATGTAGTTGAATCCCATGCAGTTTCTGGTCCTACAGGCAAGAGTTGTTTTCTGGTGGGAAGAGTCACTATTGAGCTCCCATTGTCATACACAGTGCAAATAGCTCTCACGTCTGCTCCCAGCAAGTACATTGTATTAGACAGAAGAGGAGCTACTGTTCTTGTCAGTTTCCTATGCAGAGTTGAACTAGATATGGCCCATGTGTGTAGGAAGCACAGTTCGTTTGTTCTGAGCAAGCTCACTGTTCTGAACCTATAGGAAACACAGTAGAGTAGAAGAGTGCTCTTTTCTCAAAAGCAGAGTGTGTTTCTTCTAAGGCGAGCTATGGTTTGTTTCCCAGTCCTAAATGGAGTTGAATCACATGCAGTTTCTGGTCCTACAGGCAAGAGTTGTTTTCTGGTGGGAAGAGTCACTATTGAGCTCCCATTGTCATACTCAGTGCAAATAGCTCTCACGTCTGCTCCCAGCAAGTACATTGTATTAGACAGAAGAAGAGCTACTGTTCTTGTCAGTTTCCTATGCAGAGTTGAACTAGATATGGCCCGTGTGTGTAGGAAGCACAGTTCTTTTGTTCAGAGCAAGCTCACTGTTCTGAATCTATAGGAAACACAGTAGAGTAGAAGAGTGCTCTTTTCTCAAAAGCAGAGTGTGTTTCTTGTAAGGCGAGCTAGCGTTTGTTTCCCAGTCCTAAATGGAGTTGAATCACATGCAGTTTCTGGTCCTATGAGCAAGAGTTGTTTTCTGGTAAGGAAAGTCACTATTGCGCTCCCTTAGCCACACACAGTGCAAATAGCACTCGCGTATGTTCCCAGCAAGTACAGTGTATTGGAAAGAAGGGGATATACTGTTCTTGTCATTTTTCTAAGCAGAGTGGAACTAGATATGACCCGTGTGTGTAGGAAGCACAGTTCTTTTTTCTGAGCAAGCTCACGGTTCCAAGCCCATAGGAAACACAGTAGAGTAGAAGAGAGCTCTTTTCTCAAAAGCAGAATGTGTTTCTTGTAAGGCAAGCTAGCGTTTGTTTCCCAGTCCTAAATGGATTTGAATCACATGCAGTTTCTGGTCCTATGAGTAATAGTTTTTTTCTGTTAAGAAGAGTCACTATTACGCTCCCATTGTCATACACAGCGCAAATAGCACTGTCGTCTGTTCCCAGCATGTACAATGTATTGGACTGAAGAGGATCTACTGTTCTTGTCAGTTTCCAAAGCAGAGATGAACTAGATATGGCCCGTTTGTGTAGGAACCACAGTTCTGTTGTTCTGAGCAAGCACAATTTTCTGGCCCTGTAGGAAACACAGTAGAGTAGAAGAGTGCTCTTTTCTCAAAAGCAGAGTGTGTTTCTTGTAAGGCGAGCTAGCATTTGTTTGCCAGTCCTAAATGGAGTTGAATTCCATGCAGTTTCTGGTCCTACGAGCAAGTGTTGTTTTCTGGTAAGAAGAGTCACTATTGTGCTCCCATTGTCATACACAGGGCAAATAGCACTGGCATCTGTTCCCAGCATGTACAGTGTGTTAGACTGAAGAGGATCTACTGTTCTTGTCAGTTTCCTAAGCAGAGTTGAACTAGATATGGCCCGTGTGTATAGGAAGCACAGTTCTTTTGTTCTGAACAAGCTCACTGTTCTGGCCCTATAGGAAACACAGTAGAGTAGAAGAGTGCTCTTTTCTCAAAAGCAGAGTGTGTTTCTTGTAAGGCGAGCTAGTGTTTGTTTCCCAGTCCTAAATGGAGTTGAATCACATGCAGTTTCTGGTCCTACGGGCAAGAGTTGTTTTCTTTTAAAAAGAGTCACTATTGCGCTCCCATTTCCATACACAGTGCAAATAGCACTCGCGTCTGTTTCCAGCAAGTACAGTGTATTGTACAGTAGTGGAGCTACTGTTCTTGTCCGTTTCCTAAACAGAGTTGAACTAGATATAGCCCGTGTATGTAGGAAGCACAATTCTTTGGATCTGAGCAAGCTCACTGTTCTGGCCCTTTAGGAAACACAGTAGAACAGAAGAGTGCTCTTTTCTCAAAAGCAGAGTGTGTTTCTTGTAAGGCGAGCTAGCATTTGTTTCCCAGTCCTAAATGAAATTGAATTACATGCAGTTTCTGGTACTACGAGCAAGAGTTGTTTTCTGGTAAGGAAAGTCACTATGGTGCTCCCATTGCCATACACAGTGCAAATAGCACTTGCGTCTGCTCCCAGAAAGTACAGTGTATTGGACTGAAGAGGAGCTACTGTTCTTGTCAGTTTCCAAAGCAGATTTGAACTAGATATGGCCCATGTGTGTAGGAAGAACAGTTCTTTTGTTCTGAGCAAGCTCACTGTTCGGACCCCATAGGAAACACAGTAGAGTAGAAGAGTGCTCTTTTCTCAAAAGCATAGTGTGTTTCTTGTAAGGCAAGCTAGCGTTTTTTCCCAGTCCTAAATGGAGTTGAATCCCATGCAGTTTCTGGTCCTATGAGCAAGAGTTGTTTTCTGGTAAGAAGAGTCACTATTGTGCTCCCATTGTCATACACAGGGCAAATAGCACGGGCGTCTGTTCCCAGCATGTAAAGTGTATTGGACTGAAGAGGATCTACTCTTCTTGTCAGTTTCCTAAGCAGAGTTGAACTAGATATTGCCCGTGTGTGTAGGAAGCACAGTTCTTTTGTTCTGAGCAAGCTCACTGTTCTGGCCCTATAAGAAACACAATAGAGTAGAAGAATGCTCTTTTCTGAAAAGCAGAGTGTGTTTCTTCTAAGGCGAGCTATGGTTTGTTTCCCAGTCCTAAATGGAGTTGAATCCCATGCAGTTTCTGGTCCTACAGGCAAGAGTTGTTTTCTGGTGGGAAGAGTCACTATTGAGCTCCCATTGTCATACACAGTGCAAATAGCTCTCGCGTCTGCTCCCAGCAAGTACATTGTATTAGACAGAAGAGGAGCTACTGTTCTTGTCAGTTTTCTATGCAGAGTTGAACTAGACATGGCCCGTGTGTGTAGGAAGCACAGTTCTTTTTTCTGAGCAAGCTCACGGTTCTGAGCCCATAGGAAACACAGTAGAGTAGAAGAGTGCTCTTTTCTCAAAAGCAGAGTGTGTTTCTTGTAAGGCGAGCTAGCGTTTGTTTCCCAGTCCTAAATGGAGTTGAATCACATGCAGTTTCTGGTCCTATGAGTAAGAGTTTTTTTCTGTTAAGAAGAGTGACTATTACGCTCCCATTGTCATACACAGTGCAAATAGCACTGTCGTCTGTTCCCAGCATGTACAATGTATTGGACTGAAGAGGATCTACTGTTCTTGTCAGTTTCCAAAGCAGAGTTGAACTAGATATGACCCGTGTGTGTAGGAACCACAGTTCTTTTGTTCTGAGCAAGCACACTTTTCTGGCCCTGTAGGAAACACAGTAGAGTAGAAGAGTGCTCTTTTCTCAAAAGCAGAGTGTGTTTCTTGTAAGGCGAGCTAGCGTTTGTTTGCCAGTCCTAAATGGAGTTGAATGCCATGCAGTTTCTGGTCCTACGAGCAAGAGTTGTTTTCTGGTAAGAAGAGTCACTATTGCGCTCCCATTGTCATACACAGGGCAAATAGCACTGGCATCTGTTCCCAGTATGTACAGTGTGTTAGACTGAAGATGATCTACTGATCTTGTCAGTTTCCTAAGCAGAGTTGAACTAGATATGGCCCGTGTGTATAGGAAGCACAGTTCTTTTGTTCTGAGCAAGCTCACTGTTCTGGCCCTATAGGAAACACAGTAGAGTAGAAGAGTGCTCTTTTCTCAAAAGCAGAGTGTGTTTCTAATAAGGCGAGCTAGCGTTTGTTTCCCAGTCCTAAATGGAGTTGAATCACATGCAGTTTCTGGTCCTACGAGCAAGAGTTGTTTTCTGGTAAAAAGAGTCACTATTGCGCTCCCATTTCCATACACAGTGCAAATAGCACTCGCGTCTGTTCCCAGCAAGTACAGTGTATTGTACAGTAGAGGAGCTACTGTTCTTGTCAGTTTCCTAAACACAGTTGAACTAGATATGGCCCGTGTGTGTAGGAAGCATAGTTCTTTTGTTCTGAGCAAGCTCACTGTACTGGCCCTTTAGGAAACACAGTAGAGAAGAAGAGTGCTCTTTTCTCAAAAGCAGAGTGTGTTTCTTGTAAGGCGAGCTAGCGTTTGTTTCCCAGTCCTAAATGGAATTGAATTACATGCAGTTTCTGGTACTACGAGCAAGAGTTGTTTTCTGGTAAGGAAAGTCACTATGGTGCTCCCATTGCCATACACAGTGCAAATAGCACTCGCGTCTGCTCCCAGCAATTACAGTGTATTAGACTGAAGAGGAGCTACTGTTCTTGTCAGTTTCTGAAGGAGATTTGAACTAGATATGGCCCATGTGTGTAGGAAGCACAGTTCTTTTGTTCTGAGCAAGCTCACTGTTCGGACACCATAGGAAACACAGTAGAGTAGAAGAGTGCTCTTTTCTCAAAAGCATAGTGTGTTTCTTGTAAGGCAAGCTAGCGTTTTTTCCCAGTCCTAAATGGAGTTGAATCCCATGCAGTTTCTGGTCCTACGAGCAAGAGTTGTTTTCTGGTAAGAAGAGTCACTATTGTGCTCCCATTGTCTTACACAGGGCAAATAGCACGGACGTCTCTTCCCAGCATGTAAAGTGTATTGGACTGAAGAGGATCTACTCTTCTTGTCAGTTTCCTAAGCAGAGTTGAACTAGATATGGCCCGTGTGTGTAGGAAGCACAGTTCTTTTGTTCTGAGCAAGCTCACTGTTCTGGCCCTATAAGAAACACAATAGAGTAGAAGAATGCTCTTTTCTGAAAAGCAGAGTGTGTTTCTTCTAAGGCGAGCTATGGTTTGTTTCCCAGTCCTAAATGGAGTTGAATCACATGCAGTTTCTGGTCCTACGAGCAAGTGTTGTTTTCTGGTAAGAAGAGTCACTATTGTGCTCCCATTGTCATACACAGGGCAAATAGCACTGGCATCTGTTCCCAGCATGTACAGTGTGTTAGACTGAAGAGGATCTACTGTTCTTGTCAGTTTCCTAAGCAGAGTTGAACTAGATATGGCCCGTGTGTATAGGAAGCACAGTTCTTTTGTTCTGAACAAGCTCACTGTTCTGGCCCTATAGGAAACACAGTAGAGTAGAAGAGTGCTCTTTTCTCAAAAGCAGAGTGTGTTTCTTGTAAGGCGAGCTAGTGTTTGTTTCCCAGTCCTAAATGGAGTTGAATCACATGCAGTTTCTGGTCCTACGGGCAAGAGTTGTTTTCTTTTAAAAAGAGTCACTATTGCGCTCCCATTTCCATACACAGTGCAAATAGCACTCGCGTCTGTTTCCAGCAAGTACAGTGTATTGTACAGTAGTGGAGCTACTGTTCTTGTCCGTTTCCTAAACAGAGTTGAACTAGATATAGCCCGTGTATGTAGGAAGCACAATTCTTTGGATCTGAGCAAGCTCACTGTTCTGGCCCTTTAGGAAACACAGTAGAACAGAAGAGTGCTCTTTTCTCAAAAGCAGAGTGTGTTTCTTGTAAGGCGAGCTAGCATTTGTTTCCCAGTCCTAAATGAAATTGAATTACATGCAGTTTCTGGTACTACGAGCAAGAGTTGTTTTCTGGTAAGGAAAGTCACTATGGTGCTCCCATTGCCATACACAGTGCAAATAGCACTTGCGTCTGCTCCCAGAAAGTACAGTGTATTGGACTGAAGAGGAGCTACTGTTCTTGTCAGTTTCCAAAGCAGATTTGAACTAGATATGGCCCATGTGTGTAGGAAGAACAGTTCTTTTGTTCTGAGCAAGCTCACTGTTCGGACCCCATAGGAAACACAGTAGAGTAGAAGAGTGCTCTTTTCTCAAAAGCATAGTGTGTTTCTTGTAAGGCAAGCTAGCGTTTTTTCCCAGTCCTAAATGGAGTTGAATCCCATGCAGTTTCTGGTCCTATGAGCAAGAGTTGTTTTCTGGTAAGAAGAGTCACTATTGTGCTCCCATTGTCATACACAGGGCAAATAGCACGGGCGTCTGTTCCCAGCATGTAAAGTGTATTGGACTGAAGAGGATCTACTCTTCTTGTCAGTTTCCTAAGCAGAGTTGAACTAGATATTGCCCGTGTGTGTAGGAAGCACAGTTCTTTTGTTCTGAGCAAGCTCACTGTTCTGGCCCTATAAGAAACACAATAGAGTAGAAGAATGCTCTTTTCTCAAAAGCAGAGTGTGTTTCTTCTAAGGCGAGCTATGGCTTGTTTCCCAGTCCTAAATGGAGTTGAATCCCATGCAGTTTCTGGTCCTACAGGCAAGAGTTGTTTTCTGGTGGGAAGAGTCACTATTGAGCTCCCATTGTCATACACAGTGCAAATAGCTCTCGCGTCTGCTCCCAGCAATTACATTGTATTAGACAGAAGAGGAGCTACTGTTCTTGTCAGTTTCCTATGCAGAGTTGAACTAGACATGGCCCGTGTGTGTAGGAAGCACAGTTCTTTTTTCTGAGCAAGCTCACGGTTCTGAGCCCATAGGAAACACAGTAGAGTAGAAGAGTGCTCTTTTCTCAAAAGCAGAGTGTGTTTCTTGTAAGGCGAGCTAGCGTTTGTTTCCCAGTCCTAAATGGAGTTGAATCACATGCAGTTTCTGGTCCTATGAGTAAGAGTTTTTTTCTGTTAAGAAGAGTGACTATTACGCTCCCATTGTCATACACAGTGCAAATAGCACTGTCGTCTGTTCCCAGCATGTACAATGTATTGGACTGAAGAGGATCTACTGTTCTTGTCAGTTTCCAAAGCAGAGTTGAACTAGATATGACCCGTGTGTGTAGGAACCACAGTTCTTTTGTTCTGAGCAAGCACACTTTTCTGGCCCTGTAGGAAACACAGTAGAGTAGAAGAGTGCTCTTTTCTCAAAAGCAGAGTGTGTTTCTTGTAAGGCGAGCTAGCGTTTGTTTGCCAGTCCTAAATGGAGTTGAATGCCATGCAGTTTCTGGTCCTACGAGCAAGAGTTGTTTTCTGGTAAGAAGAGTCACTATTGCGCTCCCATTGTCATACACAGGGCAAATAGCACTGGCATCTGTTCCCAGTATGTACAGTGTGTTAGACTGAAGATGATCTACTGATCTTGTCAGTTTCCTAAGCAGAGTTGAACTAGATATGGCCCGTGTGTATAGGAAGCACAGTTCTTTTGTTCTGAGCAAGCTCACTGTTCTGGCCCTATAGGAAACACAGTAGAGTAGAAGAGTGCTCTTTTCTCAAAAGCAGAGTGTGTTTCTAATAAGGCGAGCTAGCGTTTGTTTCCCAGTCCTAAATGGAGTTGAATCACATGCAGTTTCTGGTCCTACGAGCAAGAGTTGTTTTCTGGTAAAAAGAGTCACTATTGCGCTCCCATTTCCATACACAGTGCAAATAGCACTCGCGTCTGTTCCCAGCAAGTACAGTGTATTGTACAGTAGAGGAGCTACTGTTCTTGTCAGTTTCCTAAACACAGTTGAACTAGATATGGCCCGTGTGTGTAGGAAGCATAGTTCTTTTGTTCTGAGCAAGCTCACTGTACTGGCCCTTTAGGAAACACAGTAGAGAAGAAGAGTGCTCTTTTCTCAAAAGCAGAGTGTGTTTCTTGTAAGGCGAGCTAGCGTTTGTTTCCCAGTCCTAAATGGAATTGAATTACATGCAGTTTCTGGTACTACGAGCAAGAGTTGTTTTCTGGTAAGGAAAGTCACTATGGTGCTCCCATTGCCATACACAGTGCAAATAGCACTCGCGTCTGCTCCCAGCAATTACAGTGTATTAGACTGAAGAGGAGCTACTGTTCTTGTCAGTTTCTGAAGGAGATTTGAACTAGATATGGCCCATGTGTGTAGGAAGCACAGTTCTTTTGTTCTGAGCAAGCTCACTGTTCGGACACCATAGGAAACACAGTAGAGTAGAAGAGTGCTCTTTTCTCAAAAGCATAGTGTGTTTCTTGTAAGGCAAGCTAGCGTTTTTTCCCAGTCCTAAATGGAGTTGAATCCCATGCAGTTTCTGGTCCTACGAGCAAGAGTTGTTTTCTGGTAAGAAGAGTCACTATTGTGCTCCCATTGTCTTACACAGGGCAAATAGCACGGACGTCTCTTCCCAGCATGTAAAGTGTATTGGACTGAAGAGGATCTACTCTTCTTGTCAGTTTCCTAAGCAGAGTTGAACTAGATATGGCCCGTGTGTGTAGGAAGCACAGTTCTTTTGTTCTGAGCAAGCTCACTGTTCTGGCCCTATAAGAAACACAATAGAGTAGAAGAATGCTCTTTTCTGAAAAGCAGAGTGTGTTTCTTCTAAGGCGAGCTATGGTTTGTTTCCCAGTCCTAAATGGAGTTGAATCACATGCAGTTTCTGGTCCTACAGGCAAGAGTTGTTTTCTGGTGGGAAGAGTCACTATTGAGCTCCCATTGTCATACACAGTGCAAATAGATCTCGCGTCTGCTCCCAGCAAGTACATTGTATTAGACAGAAGAGGAGCTACTGTTCTTGTCAGTTTCCTATGCAGAGTTGAACTAGATATGGCCCGTGTGTGTAGGAAGCACAGTTCTTTTTTCTGAGCAAGCTCACGGTTCTGAGCCCATAGGAAACACAGTAGAGTAGAAGAGTGCTCTTTTCTCAAAAGCAGAGTGTGTTTCTTGTAAGGCGAGCTAGCGTTTGTTTCCCAGTCCTAAATGGAGTTGAATCACATGCAGTTTCTGGTCCTATGAGTAAGAGTTTTTTTCTGTTACGAAGAGTGACTATTACGCTCCCATTGTCATACACAGCGCAAATAGCACTGTCGTCTGTTCCCAGCATGTACAATGTATTGGACTGAAGAGAATCTACTGTTCTTGTCAGTTTCCAAAGCAGAGTTGAACTAGATATGACCCGTGTGTGTAGGAACCACAGTTCTTTTGTTCTGAGCAAGCACACTTTTCTGGCCCTGTAGGAAACACAGTAGAGTAGAAGAGTGCTCTTTTCTCAAAAGCAGAGTGTGTTTCTTGTAAGGCGAGCTAGCGTTTGTTTGCCAGTCCTAAATGGAGTTGAATCCCATGCAGTTTCTGGTCCTAGGAGCAAGAGTTGTTTTCTGGTAAGAAGAGTCACTATTGCGCTCCCATTGTCATACACAGGGCAAATAGCACTGGCATCTGTTCCCAGTATGTACAGTGTGTTAGACTGAAGAGGATCTACTGTTCTTGTCAGTTTCCTAAGCAGAGTTGAACTAGATATGGCCCGTGTGTATAGGAAGCACAGTTCTTTTGTTCTCAGCAAGCTCACTGTTCTGGCCCTATAGGAAACATAGTAGAGTAGAAGAGTGCTCTTTTCTCAAAAGCAGAGTGTGTTTCTTGTAAGGCGAGCTAGCGTTTGTTTCCCAGTCCTAAATGGAGTTGAATCACATGCAGTTTCTGGTCCTACGAGCAAGAGTTGTTTTCTGGTAAAAAGAATCACTATTGCGCTCCCATTTCCATACACAGTGCTAATAGCACTCGCGTCTGTTCCCAGCAAGTACAGTGTATTGTACAGTAGAGGAGCTACTGTTCTTGTCAATTTCCTAACCAGAGTTGAACTAGATATGGCCCGTGTGTGTAGGAAGCACAGTTCTTTTGTTCTGAGCAAGCTCATTGTTCTGGCCCTTTAGGAAACACAGTAGAGCAGAAGAGTGCTCTTTTCTCAAAAGCGTAGTGTGTTTCTTGTAAGGCTAGCTAGTGTTTGTTTCCCAGTGAGAAATGAAGTTGAATCCCATGCAGTTTCTGGTCCTACGAGCAAGAGTTGTTTTCTGGTAAGAAGAGTCACTATTATGCTCCCATTGTCATACACAGCGCAAATAGCGCTGTCGTTTGTTCCCAGCATGTACAATGTATTGGACTGAAGAGGATTTACTGTTCTTGTCAGTGTCCAAAGCAGAGTTGAACTAGAAATGGCCCGTGTGTGTAGGAAGCACAGTTCTTTTGTTCTGAGCAAGCTCACTCTTCTGGGTCTATAGGAAAAACAGTAGAGTAGAAGCGTGCTCTTTTCTCAAAAGCAGAGTGTGTTTCTAGTAAGGCGAGCTAGGGTTTGTTTCCCAGTCCTAAATGGAGTTGAATCACATGCAGTTTTTGTTCCTACGAGCAAGAGTTGTTTTCTGGTAAGGAAAGTCACTATTGTGCTCCCTTAGCCACACACAGTTCAAATAGCGCTCACGTCTTCTCCCAGCAAGTACAGAGTATTGGAAAGAAGAGGAGCTTCTGTTCTTGTCAGTTTCCTAAGCAGAGTTGAACTAGATATGACCCGTGTGTGTAGTAAGCACAGTTCTTTTGTTCTGAGCAAGCTCACTGTTCGGACTCCATTGTAAACACAGTAGAGTAGAAGAGTACTCTTTTCTCAAAAGCAGAGTGTGTTTCTTGTAAGGCAAGCTAGCGTTTTTTCCCAGTCCTAAATGGAGTTGAATCCCATGCAGATTCTGGTCCTACGAGCTAGAGTTGTTTTCTGGTCAGAAGAGTCACTATTGTGCTCCCATTGTCGTACACAAGGCAAATAGCACGGGCGTCTGTTCCCAGCATGTAAAGTGTATTGGACTGAAGAGGATCTACTCTTCTTGTCAGTTTCCTAAGCAGAGTTGAACTAGATATGGCCCGTGTGTGTAGGAAGCACAGTTCTTTTGTTCTGAGCAAGCTCACTCTTCTGGCCCTATAAGAAACACAGTAGAGTAGAAGAGTGCTCTTTTCTCAAAAGCAGAGTGTGTTTCTTCTAAGGCGAGCTATGGTTTGTTTCCCAGTCCTAAATGGAGTTGAATCACATGCAGTTTCTGGTCCTGCAGGCAAGAGTTTTTTTCTGGTGGGAAGAATCACTATTCAGTTCCCATTGTCATACACAGTGCAAATAGCTCTCGCGTCTGCTCCCAGCAAGTACATTGTATTAGACAGAAGAGGAGCTACTGTTCTTGTCAGTTTTCTATGCAGAGTTGAACTAGATATGACCCGTGTGTGTAGGAAGCACAGTTCTTTTGTTCTGAGCAAGCTCACTGTTCTGAACCTATAGGAAACACAGTAGAGTAGAAGAGTGCTCTTTTCTCAAAAGCAGAGTGTGTTTCTTGTAAGGCTAGCTAGTGTTTGTTTCCCAGTGAGAAATGAAGTTGAATCCCATGCAGTTTCTGGTCCTAACAGCAAGAGTTGTTTTCTGGTAAGAAGAGTCACTATTGCGCTCCCATTGCCATACACAGTGCAAATAGCACTCGCGTCTGCTCCTAGCAAGTACAGTGTATTGGACTGAAGAGGAGCTACTGTTCTTGTCAGTTTCCTTAAGCAGAGTTGAACTAGATATGGCCCGTGTGTAGGAAGCACAGTTCTTTTGTTCTGAGAAGCTCACTGTTCTGGCCCTTTAGGAAACACAGAAGAGTAGAAGAGTGCTCTTTTCTCAAAAGCAGAGTGTGTTTCTTGTAAGGCGAGCTAGCGTTTGTTTGCCAGTCCTAAAAGGAGTTGAATCCCATGCAGTTTCTGGTCCTACGAGCAAGAGTTGTTTTCTGGTAAGAAGAGTCACTATTGCGCTCCCATTGTCATACACAGTGCAAATAGCACTGGCGTCTGTTCCCAGCAAGTACAGTGTATTGGACTGAAGAGGGTCTACTGTTCTTGTCAGTTTCCTGAGAAGAGTTGAACTAGATATGGCCCGTGTGTTTAGGAAACACAGTTCTTTTGTTCTGAGCAAGCTCACTGTTCTGGCCCTATAGGAAACACGGTAGAGTAGAAGCGTGCTCTTTTCTCAAAAGCAGAGTGTGTTTCTTGTAAGGTGAGATAGAGTTTGTTTCCCAGTCCTAAATGGAGTTGAATCACATGCTGTTTTTGGTCCTACGAGCAAGAGTTGTTTTCTGGTAAGGAAAGTCACTATTGTGCTCCCTTAGCCACACACAGTTCAAATAGCGCTCGCGTCTGCTCCCAGCAAGTACAGTGTATTGGAAAGAAGAGGAGCTTCTGTTCTTGTCAGTTTCCTAAGCAGAGTTGAACTAGATATGACCCGTGTGTGTAGTAAGCACAGTTCTTTTGTTCTGAGCTAGCTCACTGTTCAGACTCCATTGGAAACACAGTAGAGTAGAAGAGTGCTCTTTTCTCAAAAGCAGAGTGTGTTTCTTGTAAGGCTAGCTAGTGTTTGTTTCCCAGTCCTAAATGGAGTGGAATCACATGCACTTTCTTGTCCTACGAGCAAGAGTTGTTTTATGTTAAGAACAGTCACTATTGCGCTGCCATTGCCATACACAGGACAAATAGCACTGGCGTCTGTTCCCAGCAAGTACAGTGTATTGGACTGAAGAGGATCTACTGCTCTTGTCAGGTTCCTAAGCAGAATTGAACTAGATATGGCCGTGTGTGTAGGAAGCACAGTTCTTTTGTTCTGAGCAAGCTCACTGTTTGGACACCACAGGAAACACAGTAGAGTAGAAGAGTGCTCTTTTCTCAAAAGCAGAGTGTGTTTCTTGTAAGGCGAGCTAGCGTTTGTTTCCCAGTCCTAAATGGAGTTGAATCCCATGCAGTTTTTGGTACTACGAGCAAGAGTTGTTTTCTGGTAAGAAGACTCACTATTGCGCTGCCATTGCCATACACAGGACAAATAGCACTGGCGTCTGTTCGCAGCAAGTACAGTGTATTTGACTGAAGAGGAGCTACTGTTCCTGTCAGTTTCCTAAGCAGAGTTGAACTACATATGGCCCGTGTGTATAGGAAGCACAGTTCTTTTGTTCTGACCAAGCTCACTGTTCAGACCCCATAGGAAAAACAGAAGAGTAGAAGAGTACTCTTTTCTCAAAAGCAGAGTGTATTTCTTTTAAGGCAAGCTAGCGTTTGTTTCCCAGTCCAAAATGAAGTTGAATCACATGCAGTTTTTGGTCCTACGAGCAAGCGTTGTTTTCTGGTAAGGAAGTACCTATTGTGCTCCTTTAGCCACACACAGTGCAAATAGCACTCGCGTCTGCTCCCAGCAAGTACAGTGTATTGGAAAGAAGAGGAGCTACTGTTCTTGTCAGTTTCCTAAGCAGAGTTGAACTAGATATGACACGTGTGTGTAGTAAGCACATTTCTTTTTTTCTAAGCAAGCTCACTGTTCGGACCCCATAGGAAACACAGTAGAGTAGAAGAGTGCTCTTTCCTCAAAAGCAGAGTATGTTTCTTTTAAGGCGAGCTAGCGTTCGTTTCAAAGTCATAAATGGAGTTGAATCCCATGCAGTTTCTGGTCCTATGAGCAAGAGTTGTTTTCTTTTAAGAAGAGTCACTATTACGCTCCCATTTTCATACACAGGGCAAATAGCAATGGCGTCTGTTCCCAGCATGTACAGTGTATTGGACTGAAGAGGATCTACTGTTCTTGTCAGTTTCCTAAGCAGAGTTGAACTAGATATGGCCCGTGTGTGTAGGAAGCACAGTTCTTTTGTTCTGAGCAAGCTCGCTGTTCCGACCACATAGGAAACACAGTAGAGTAGGCGAGTGCTCTTTTCTCAAAAGCAGAGTGTGTTTCTTGTAAGGCTAGCTAGTGTTTGTTTCCCAGTCAGAAACAGAGTTGAATCACATGCTGTTTCTGGTCCTACGAACAAGAGTTGTTTTCTGGTACGGAAAGTCACTATTGCTCTCCAATTGCCATACACAGGGCAAATAGCACTCGAGGCTTTTCCGAGCAAGTACAGTGTATTGGACTGAATAGGAGCTAGTGTTCTTGTCAGTTTCCTAAGCAGAGTTGAACTACATATGGTTCGTGTGTGTAGGAAGCACAATTCTTTTGTTCTGAGCTAGCTCACTGTTTGGACCCCATAGGAAACACAGTAGAGTAGAAGAGTGCTCTTTTCTCTAAAGCAGAGTGTGTTTCTTGTAAGGCGAGCTAGCGTTTGTTTCCCAGTCCTAAATGGAGTTGAATCACATGCAGTTTCTGGTCCTACGAACAAGAGTTGTTTTCTAGTAAGGAAAGTCACATTGTGCTCCCATTGCCATACACAGTGCAAATAGGACTCGCGTCTGTTCCCAGCAAGTACAGTGTATTGGACTGAATAGGTGCTACTGTTCTTGTCAGTTTCCTAAGCAGAGTTGAACTAGATATGATCCGTGTGTGTAGGAAGCACAGTTCTTTTGTTCTGAGCTAGCTCACTGTTTGGAACCCATAGGAAACACAGTAGAGTAGAAGAGTGCTCTTTTCTCTAAAGCAGAGTGTGTTTCTTGTAAGGCGAGCTAGCGTTTGTTTAGCAGTCCTAAATGGAGTTGAATCCCATGCAGTTTTTGGTACTACGAGCAAGAGTTGTTTTCTGGTAAGAAGACTCACTATTGCGCTGCCATTGCCATACACAGGACAAATAGCACTGGCGTCTGTTCGCAGCAAGTACAGTGTATTGGACTGAAGAAGATCTACTGTTCTTGTCAGGTTCCTAAGCAGACTTGAACTAGATATGGCCGTGTGTGTAGGAAGCACAGTTTTTTTGTTCTGAGCAAGCTCACTGTTCGGACCCCATAGGGAACACAGTAGAGTAGAAGAGTGCTTTTTTCTCAAAAGCAGAGTGTGTTTCTTGTAAGGCGAGCTAGCGTTTGTTTTCCATTCCTAAATGGAGTTGAATCACATGCAGTTTCTGGTCCTACGAGCAATAGTTGTTTTCTGGTAAGGAAAGTCACTATTGCGCTCTCATTGCCATACACAGTGCAAATAGCCCTCCCGTCTGTTCCCAGCAAGTACAGTGTATTGGACTGAAGAGGAGCTACTGTTTTTCACAGTTTCCTAAGCAGAGTTGAACTAGATATGGCCCGTGTGTGTAGGAAGCACAGTTCTTTTTTTCTGAGCAAGCTCACTGTTTTGGCCCTATAGGAAACACAGTAGAGTCGAAGTGTGCTCTTTTCTCAAAAGCAGAGTGTGTTTCTTGTAAAGCGAGCTAGAGTTTGTTTCCCAGTCCTAAATGGAGTTGAGTCACATGCACTTTCTGTTCCTACGAGCAAGAGTTGTTTTATGTTAAGAATAGTCACTATTGCGCTGCCATTGCCATACACAGGACAAATAGCACTGGCGTCTGTTCCCAGCAAGTACAGTGTTTTGGACTGAAGAGGATCTACTGCTCTTGTCAGGTTCCTAAGCAGAATTGAACTAAATATGGCCGTGTGTGTAGGAAGCACAGTTCTTTTGTTCTGAGCAAGCTCACTGTGCGGACCCCATATGAAACACAGTAGAGTAGAAAAGTGCTCTTTTCTCAAAAGCAGAGTGTGTTTTTTGTAAGGCAAGCTAGCGTTTGTTTCCCAGTCATAAATGGAGTTGAATCACATGCAGTTTCTGGTCCTACGAACAAGAGTTGTTTTCTGGTAAGGAAAGTCACATTGTGCTCCCATTGCCGTACACAGTGCAAATAGCACTCGCGTCTGTTCCCAGCAAGTACAGTGTATTGGACTGAATAGGTGCTACTGTTCTTGTCAGTTTCATAAGCAGACTTGAACTAGATATGGCCGTGTGTGTAGGAAGCACAGTTTTTTTGTTCTGAGCAAGCTCACTTTTCGGACCCCATAGGGAACACAGTAGAGTAGAATAGTGGTTTTTTCTCAAAAGCAGAGTGTGTTTCTTGTAAGGCGAGCTAGCGTTTGTTTTCCATTCCTAAATGGAGTTGAATCACATGCAGTTTCTGGTCCTATGAGCAAGAGTTGTTTTCTGGTAAGGAAAGTCACTATTGCGCTCTCATTGCCATACACAGTGCAAATAGCCCTCCCGTCTGTTCCCAGCAAGTACAGTGTATTGGACTGAAGAGGAGCTACTGTTCTTCTCAGTTTCCTAAGCAGAGTTGAACTAGATATGGCCCGTGTGTGTAGAAAGCACATTTCTTTTTTTCTGAGCAAGCTCACTGTTTTGGCCCTATAGGAAACACAGTAGAGTAGAAGAGTGCTCTTTTCTCAAAAGCAGAGTGTGTTTCTTGTAAAGCGAGCTAGAGTTTGTTTCCCAGTCCTAAATGGAGTTGAGTCACATGCAGTTTTTTGTCCTATGAACAAGAGTTGTTTTCTGGTAAGATGAGTCACTATTGTGGTCCAATTGCCATACACAGTGCAAATAGCACTGGCGTCTGTTCCCAGCAAGTACAGTGTATTGGACTGAAGAGGGTCTACTGTTCTTGTCAGTTTCCTGAGCAGAGTTGAACTAGATATGGCCCGTGTGTTTAGGAAACACAGTTCTTTTGTTCTGAGCAAGCTCACTGTTCTGGCCCTATAGGAAACACAGTAGAGTAGAAGCGTGCTCTTTTCTCAAAAGCAGAGTGTGTTTCTTGTAAGGCAAGATAGAGTTTGTTTCCCAGTCCTAAATGGAGTTGAATCACATGCTGTTTTTGGTCCTACGAGCAAGAGTTGTTTTCTGGTAAGGAAAGTCACTATTGTGCCACACACAGTTCAAATAGCGCTCGCGTCTGCTCCCAGCAAGTACAGTGTATTGGAAAGAAGAGGAGCTTCTGTTCTTGTCAGTTTCCTAAGCAGAGTTGAACTAGATATGACCCGTGTGTGTAGTAAGCACAGTTCTTTTGTTCTGAGCTAGCTCACTGTTCAGACTCCATTGGAAACACAGTAGAGTAGAAGAGTGCTCTTTTCTCAAAAGCAGAGTGTGTTTCTTGTAAGGCTAGCTAGTGTTTGTTTCCCAGTCAGAAACGGAGTTGAATCCCATGCAGTTTCTGGTCCTGCAAGCAAGAGTTGTTTTCTGGTAAGAAGAGTCACTATTGCGTTCCCGTGCCATACACAGTGCAAATAGCACTCGCGTCTGTTCCCAGCAAGTACAGTGTATTGGACTGAAGAGGAGCTACTGTTCTTGTCAGTTTTCTAAGCAGAGTTGAACTAGATATGGCCCGTGTGTGTAGGAAGCACAGTTCTTTTGTTCTGAGCAAGCTCACTGTTCTGGCCCTATAGGAAACACAGTAGAGTAGAAGAGTGCTCTTTTATCAAAAGCAGAGTGTGTTTCTTGTAAGGCGAGCTAGCGTTTGTTTGCCAGTCCTAAAAGAAGTTGAATCCCATGCAGTTTCTGGTCCTACGAGCAAGAGTTGTTTTCTGGTAAGAAGAGTCACTATTGCGCTCCCATTGTCATACACAGTGCAAATAGCACTGGCGTCTGTTCCCAGCAAGTACAGTGTATTGGACTGAAGAGGAGCTACTGTTCTTGTCAGTTTCCTGAGCAGAGTTGAACTAGATATGGCCTGTGTGTTTAGGAAACACAGTTCTTTTGTTCTGAGCAAGCTCACTGTTCTGGCCCTATAGGAAACACGGTAGAGTAGAAGCGTGCTCTTTTCTCAAAAGCAGAGTGTGTTTCTTGTAAGGTGAGATAGAGTTTGTTTCCCTGTCCTAAATGGAGTTGAATCACATGCTGTTTTTGTTCCTACGAGCAAGAGTTGTTTTCTGGTAAGGAAAGTCACTATTGTGCTCCCTTAGCCACACACAGTTCAAATAGCGCTCGCGTCTGCTCCCAGCAAGTACAGTGTATTGGAAAGAAGAGGAGCTTCTGTTCTTGTCAGTTTCCTAAGCAGAGTTGAACTAGATATGACCCGTGTGTGTAGTAAGCACAGTTCTTTTGTTCTGAGCTAGCTCACTGTTCAGACTCCATTGGAAACACAGTAGAGTAGAACAGTGCTCTTTTCTCAAAAGTAGAGAGTGTTTCTTGTAAGGCTAGCTAGTGTTTGTTTCCCAGTCCTAAATGGAGTGGAATCACATGCACTTTCTTGTCCTACGAGCAAGAGTTGTTTTATGTTAAGAACAGTCACTATTGCGCTGCCATTGCCATACACAGGACAAATAGCACTGGCGTCTGTTCCCAGCAAGTACAGTGTATTGGACTGAAGAGGATCTACTGCTCTTGTCAGGTTCCTAAGCAGAATTGAACTAGATATGGCCGTGTGTGTAGGAAGCACAGTTCTTTTGTTCTGAGCAAGCTCACTGTGCGGACCCCATAGGAAACACAGTAGAGTAGAAAAGTGCTCTTTTCTCAAAAGCAGAGTGTGTTTTTTGTAAGGCAAGCTAGCGTTTGTTTCCCAGTCCTAAATGGAGTTGAATCCCATGCAGTTTCTGGTCCTACGAACAAGAGTTGTTTTCTGGTAAGGAAAGTCACATTGCGCTCCCATTGCCATACACAGTGCAAATAGCACTCGCGTCTGTTCCCAGCAAGTACAGTGTATTGGACTGAATAGGTGCTACTGTTCTTGTCAGTTTCCTAAGCAGAGTTGAAGTAGATATGGTCCGTATGTGTAGGAAGCACAGTTCTTTTGTTCTGAGCAAGCTCACTGTTTGGAACCCATAGGAAACACAGTAGAGTAGAAGAGTGCTCTTTTCTCTAAAGCAGAGTGTGTTTCTTGTAAGGCGAGCTAGCGTTTGTTTCCCAGTCCTAAATGGAGTTGAATCCCATGCAGTTTTTGGTACTACGAGCAAGAGTTGTTTTCTGGTAAGAAGACTCACTATTGCGCTGCCATTGCCATACACAGGACAAATAGCACTGGCGTCTGTTCGCAGCAAGTACAGTGTATTTGACTGAAGAGGAGCTACTGTTCCTGTCAGTTTCCTAAGCAGAGTTGAACTACATATGGCCCGTGTGTATAGGAAGCACAGTTCTTTTGTTCTGACCAAGCTCACTGTTCAGACCCCATAGGAAACACAGTAGAGTAGAAGAGTACTCTTTTCTCAAAAGCAGAGTGTATTTCTTTTAAGGCGAGCTAGCGTTTGTTTCCCAGTCTAAAATGAAGTTGAATCACATGCAGTTTTTGGTCCTACGAGCAAGCGTTGTTTTCTGGTAAGGAAGTACCTATTGTGCTCCTTTAGCCACACACAGTGCAAATAGCACTCGCGTCTGCTCCCAGCAAGTACAGTGTATTGGAAAGAAGAGGAGCTACTGTTCTTGTCAGTTTCCTAAGCAGAGTTGAACTAGATATGACACGTGTGTGTAGTAAGCACATTTCTTTTTTTCTAAGCAAGCTCACTGTTCGGACCCCATAGGAAACACAGTAGAGTAGAAGAGTGCTCTTTCCTCAAAAGCAGAGTATGTTTCTTTTAAGGCGAGCTAGCGTTCGTTTCAAAGTCATAAATAGAGTTGAATCCCATGCAGTTTCTGGTCCTATGAGCAAGAGTTGTTTTCTTTTAAGAAGAGTCACTATTACGCTCCCATTTTCATACACAGGGCAAATAGCAATGGCGTCTGTTCCCAGCATGTACAGTGTATTGGACTGAAGAGGATCTACTGTTCTTGTCAGTTTCCTAAGCAGAGTTGAACTAGATATGGCCCGTGTGTGTAGGAAGCACAGTTCTTTTGTTCTGAGCAAGCTCGCTGTTCCGACCACATAGGAAACACAGTAGAGTAGGCGAGTGCTCTTTTCTCAAAAGCAGAGTGTGTTTCTTGTAAGGCTAGCTAGTGTTTGTTTCCCAGTCAGAAACAGAGTTGAATCACATGCTGTTTCTGGTCCTACGAACAAGAGTTGTTTTCTGGTACGGAAAGTCACTATTGCACTCCAATTGCCATACACAGGGCAAATAGCACTCGAGGCTTTTCCGAGCAAGTACAGTGTATTGGACTGAATAGGAGCTACTGTTCTTGTCAGTTTCCTAAGCAGAGTTGAACTACATATGGTTCGTGTGTGTAGGAAGCACAGTTCTTTTGTTCTGAGCTAGCTCACTGTTTGGACCCCATAGGAAACACAGTAGAGTAGAAGAGTGCTCTTTTCTCTAAAGCAGAGTGTGTTTCTTGTAAGGCGAGCTAGCGTTTGTTTCCCAGTCCTAAATGGAGTTGAATCACATGCAGTTTCTGGTCCTACGAACAAGAGTTGTTTTCTAGTAAGGAAAGTCACATTGTGCTCCCATTGCCATACACAGTGCAAATAGGACTCGCGTCTGTTCCCAGCAAGTACAGTGTATTGGACTGAATAGGTG
This sequence comes from Peromyscus eremicus, assembly GCF_949786415.1. Lineage (NCBI taxonomy): Eukaryota > Metazoa > Chordata > Mammalia > Rodentia > Cricetidae > Peromyscus > Peromyscus eremicus. The sequence goes on along the minus strand of NW_026734894.1, from coordinate 165,731 downwards.
CTACTGTTCTTGTCAGTTTCCTAAGCAGAGTTGAACTAGATATGATCCGTGTGTGTAGGAAGCACAGTTCTTTTGTTCTGAGCTAGCTCACTGTTTGGAACCCATAGGAAACACAGTAGAGTAGAAGAGTGCTCTTTTCTCTAAAGCAGAGTGTGTTTCTTGTAAGGCGAGCTAGCGTTTGTTTCGCAGTCCTAAATGGAGTTGAATCCCATGCAGTTTTTGGTACTACGAGCAAGAGTTGTTTTCTGGTAAGAAGACTCACTATTGCGCTGCCATTGCCATACACAGGACAAATAGCACTGGCGTCTGTTCGCAGCAAGTACAGTGTATTGGACTGAAGAAGATCTACTGTTCTTGTCAGGTTCCTAAGCAGACTTGAACTAGATATGGCCGTGTGTGTAGGAAGCACAGTTTTTTTGTTCTGAGCAAGCTCACTGTTCGGACCCCATAGGGAACACAGTAGAGTAGAAGAGTGCTTTTTTCTCAAAAGCAGAGTGTGTTTCTTGTAAGGCAAGCTAGCGTTTGTTTTCCATTCCTAAATGGAGTTGAATCACATGCAGTTTCTGGTCCTACGAGCAAGAGTTGTTTTCTGGTAAGGAAAGTCACTATTGCGCTCTCATTGCCATACACAGTGCAAATAGCCCTCCCGTCTGTTCCCAGCAAGTACAGTGTATAAGACTGAAGAGGAGCTACTGTTTTTCACAGTTTCCTAAGCAGAGTTGAACTAGATATGGCCCGTGTGTGTAGGAAGCACAGTTCTTTTTTTCTGAGCAAGCTCACTGTTTTGGCCCTATAGGAAACACAGTAGAGTCGAAGTGTGCTCTTTTCTCAAAAGCAGAGTGTGTTTCTTGTAAAGCGAGCTAGAGTTAGTTTCCCAGTCCTAAATGGAGTTGAGTCACATGCACTTTCTGTTCCTACGAGCAAGAGTTGTTTTATGTTAAGAATAGTCACTATTGCGCTGCCATTGCCATACACAGGACAAATAGCACTGGCGTCTGTTCCCAGCAAGTACAGTGTTTTGGACTGAAGAGGATCTACTGCTCTTGTCAGGTTCCTAAGCAGAATTGAACTAAATATGGCCGTGTGTGTAGGAAGCACAGTTCTTTTGTTCTGAGCAAGCTCACTGTGCGGACCCCATAGGAAACACAGTAGAGTAGAAAAGTGCTCATTTCTCAAAAGCAGAGTGTGTTTTTTGTAAGGCAAGCTAGCGTTTGTTTCCCAGTCATAAATGGAGTTGAATCACATGCAGTTTCTGGTCCTACGAACAAGAGTTGTTTTCTGGTAAGGAAAGTCACTATTGTGCTCCCTTAGCCACACACAGTTCAAATAGCGCTCGCGTCTGCTCCCAGCAAGTACAGTGTATTGGAAAGAAGAGGAGCTTCTGTTCTTGTCAGTTTCCTAAGCAGAGTTGAACTAGATATGACCCGTGTGTGTAGTAAGCACAGTTCTTTTGTTCTGAGCAAGCTCACTGTTCAGACTCCATTGGAAACACAGTAGAGTAGAAGAGTGCTCTTTTCTCAAAAGCAGAGTGTGTTTCTTGTAAGGCTAGCTAGTGTTTGTTTCCCAGTCAGAAACGGAGTTGAATCCCATGCAGTTTCTGGTCCTGCAAGCAAGAGTTGTTTTCTGGTAAGAAGAGTCACTATTGCGTTCCCGTGCCATACACAGTGCAAATAGCACTCGCGTCTGTTCCCAGCAAGTACAGTGTATTGGACTGAAGAGGAGCTACTGTTCTTGTCAGTTTTCTAAGCAGAGTTGAACTAGATATGGCCCGTGTGTGTAGGAAGCACAGTTCTTTTGTTCTGAGCAAGCTCACTGTTCTGGCCCTATAGGAAACACAGTAGAGTAGAAGAGTGCTCTTTTATCAAAAGCAGAGTGTGTTTCTTGTAGGGTGAGCTAGAGTTCGTTTCCCAGTCCTAAATGGATTTGAATCACATGCAGTTTCTGGTACTACGAGCAAGAGTTGTTTTCTGGTATGGAAAGTCACTATTGCGTTCCCTTGCCATACACAGTGCAAATAGCACTCGCGTCTGTTCCCAGCAAGTACAGTGTATTGGACTGAATAGGAGCTACTGTTCTTGTCAGTTTCCTAAGCAGAGTTGAACTACATATGGTTCGTGTGTGTAGGAAGCACAGTTCTTTTGTTCTGAGCAAGCTCACTGTTTGGACCCCATAGGAAACACAGTAGAGTAGAAGAGTGCTCTTTTCTCAAAAGCAGAGTGTGTTTCTTGTAAGGCGAGCTAGCGTTTGTTTCCCAGTCCTAAATGGAGTGGAATCACATGCACGTTCTGGTCCTACAAGCAAGAGTTGTTTTATGTTAAGAATAGTCACTTTTGCGCTGCCATTGCCATACACAGGACAAATAGCACTGGCGTCTGTTCCCAGCAAGTACAGTGTTTTGGACTGAAGAGGATCTACTGCTCTTGTCAGGTTCCTAATCAGAATTGAACTAGATATGGCCGTGTGTGTAGGAAGCACAGTTCTTTTGTTCTGAGCAAGCTCACTGTGCGGACCCCATAGGAAACACAGTAGAGTAGAAAAGTGCTCTTTTCTCAAAAGCACAGTGTGTTTTTTGTAAGGCAAGCTGGCGTTTGTTTCCCAGTCCTAAATGGAGTTGAACCACATGCAGTTTCTGGTCCTACGAACAAGAGTTGTTTTCTGGTAAGGAAAGTCACATTGCGCTCCCATTGCCATACACAGTGCAAACAGCACTCGCGTCTGTTCCCAGCAAGTACAGTGTATTGGACTGAATAGGTGCTACTGTTCTTGTCAGTTTCCTAAGCAGTGTTGACCTAGATATGATCCGTGTGTGTAGGAAGCACAGTTCTTTTGTTCTGAGCAAGTTCACTGTTTGGAACCCATAGGAAACACAGTAGAGTAAAAGAGTGCTCTTTTCTCTAAAGCAGAGTGTGTTTCTTGTAAGGCGAGCTAGCGTTTGTTTCGCAGTCCTAAATGGAGTTGAATCCCATGCAGTTTTTGGTACTACGAGCAAGAGTTGTTTTCTGGTAAGAAGACTCACTATTGCGCTGCCATTGCCATACACAGGACAAATAGCACTGGCGTCTGTTCGCAGCAAGTACAGTGTATTGGACTGAAGAAGATCTACTGTTCTTGTCAGGTTCCTAAGCAGACTTGAACTAGATATGGCCGTGTGTGTAGGAAGCACAGTTTTTTTGTTCTGAGCAAGCTCAATTTTCGGACCCCATAGGGAACACAGTAGAGTAGAATAGTGCTTTTTTCTCAAAAGCAGAGTGTGTTTCTTGTAAGGCGAGCTAGCGTTTGTTTTCCATTCCTAAATGGAGTTGAATCACATGCAGTTTCTGGTCCTACAAGCAAGAGTTGTTTTCTGGTAAGGAAAGTCACTATTGCGCTCTCATTGCCATACACAGCGCAAATAGCCCTCCTGTCTGTTCCCAGCAATTACAGTGTATTGGACTGAAGAGGAGCTACTGTTCTTCTCAGTTTCCTAAGCAGAGTTGAACTAGATATGGCCCGTGTGTGTAGGAAGCACAGTTCTTTTTTTCTGAGCAAGCTCACTGTTTTGGCCCTATAGGAAACACAGTAGAGTAGAAGAGTGCTCTTTTCTCAAAAGCAGAGTGTGTTTCTTGTAAAGCGAGCTAGAGTTTGTTTCCCAGTCCTAAATGGAGTTGAGTCACATGCACTTTCTGGTCCTACGAGCAAGAGTTGTTTTATGTAAAGAATAGTCACTATTGCGCTGCCATTGCCATACACAGGACAAATAGCACTGGCGTCTGTTCCCAGCAAGTACAGTGTTTTGGACTGAAGAGGATCTACTGCTCTTGTCAGGTTCCTAATCAGAATTGAACTAGATATGGCCGTGTGTGTAGGAAGCACAGTTCTTTTGTTCTGAGCAAGCTCACTGTTTGGAACCCATAGGAAACACAGTAGAGTAGAAGAGTGCTCTTTTCTCTAAAGCAGAGTGTGTTTCTTGTAAGGCGAGCTAGCGTTTGTTTCGCAGTCCTAAATGGAGTTGAATCCCATGCAGTTTTTGGTACTACGAGCAAGAGTTGTTTTCTGGTAAGAAGACTCACTATTGCGCTGCCATTGCCATACACAGGACAAATAGCACTGGTGTCTGTTCGTAGCAAGTACAGTGTATTGGACTGAAGAAGATCTACTGTTCTTGTCAGGCTCCTAAGCAGACTTGAACTAGATTTGGCCGTGTGTGTAGCAAGCACAGTTTTTTTGTTCTGAGCAAGCTCACTTTTCGGACCCCATAGGGAACACAGTAGAGTAGAATAGTGGTTTTTTCTCAAAAGCAGAGTGTGTTTCTTGTAAGGCGAGCTAGCGTTTGTTTTCCATTCCTAAATGGAGTTGAATCACATGCAGTTTCTGGTCCTACGAGCAAGAGTTGTTTTCTGGTAAGGAAAGTCACTATTGCGCTCTCATTGCCATACACAGTGCAAATAGCCCTCCCGTCTGTTCCCAGCAAGTACAGTGTATTGGACTGAAGAGGAGCTACTGTTCTTCTCAGTTTCCTAAGCAGAGTTGAACTAGATATGGCCCGTGTGTGTAGGAAAAACAGTTCTTTCTTTCTGAGCAAGCTCACTGTTTTGGCCCTATAGGAAACACAGTAGAGTAAACGAGTGCTCTTTTCTCAAAAGCAGAGTGTGTTTCTTGTAAAGCGAGCTAGAGTTTGTTTCAGAGTCCTAAATGGAGTTGAGTCACATGCAGTTTTTTGTCTTATGAGCAAGAGTTGTTTTCTGGTAAGATGAGTCACTATTGTGGTCCAATTGCCATACAGAGTGCAAATAGCACTGGCGTCTGTTCCCAGCAAGTACAGTGTATTGTACTGAAGAGGGTCTACTGTTCTTGTCAGTTTCCTGAGCAGAGCTGAACTAGATATGGCCCGTGTGTTTAGGAAACACAGTTCTTTTGTTCTGAGCAAGCTCACTGTTCTGGCCCTATAGGAAACACAGTAGAGTAGAAGCGTGCTTTTTTCTCAAAAGCAGAGTGTGTTTCTTGTAAGGCGAGCTAGAGTTTGTTTCCCAGTCCTAAATGGAGTTGAATCACATGCAGTTTTTGGTCCTACGAGCAAGAGTTGTTTTCTGGTAAGGAAAGTCACTATTGTGCTCCCTTAGCCACACACAGTTCAAATAGCGCTCGCGTTTGCTCCCAGCAAGTACAGTGCATTGGAAAGAAGAGGAGCTTCTGTTCTTCTCAGTTTCCTAAGCAGAGTTCAACTAGATATGACCCGTGTGTAGTAAGCACAGTTCTTTTGTTCTGAGCAAGCTCACTGTTCGGACCCCATAGGAAACACAATAGAGTAGAAGAGTGCTTTTTTCTCAAAAGCAGAGTGTGTTTCTTGTAAGGCGAGCTAGCGTTTGTTTTCCATTCCTAAATGGAGTTGAATCACATGCAGTTTCTGGTCCTACGAGCAAGAGTTGTTTTCTGGTAAGGAAAGTCACTATTGCGCTCTCATTGCCATACACAGTGCAAATAGCCCTCCCGTCTGTTCCCAGCAAGTACAGTGTATTGGACTGAAGAGGAGCTACTGTTTTTCACAGTTTCCTAAGCAGAGTTGAACTAGATATGGCCCGTGTGTGTAGGAAGCACAGTTCTTTTTTTCTGAGCAAGCTCACTGTTTTGGCCCTATAGGAAACACAGTAGAGTCGAAGTGTGCTCTTTTCTCAAAAGCAGAGTGTGTTTCTTGTAAAGCGAGCTAGAGTTTGTTTCCCAGTCCTAAATGGAGTTGAGTCACATGCACTTTCTGTTCCTACGAGCAAGAGTTGTTTTATGTTAAGAATAGTCACTATTGCGCTGCCATTGCCATACACAGGACAAATAGCACTGGCGTCTGTTCCCAGCAAGTACAGTGTTTTGGACTGAAGAGGATCTACTGCTCTTGTCAGGTTCCTAAGCAGAATTGAACTAAATATGGCCGTGTGTGTAGGAAGCACAGTTCTTTTGTTCTGAGCAAGCTCACTGTGCGGACCCCATAGGAAACACAGTAGAGTAGAAAAGTGCTCATTTCTCAAAAGCAGAGTGTGTTTTTTGTAAGGCAAGCTAGCGTTTGTTTCCCAGTCATAAATGGAGTTGAATCACATGCAGTTTCTGGTCCTACGAACAAGAGTTGTTTTCTGGTAAGGAAAGTCACTATTGTGCTCCCTTAGCCACACACAGTTCAAATAGCGCTCGCGTCTGCTCCCAGCAAGTACAGTGTATTGGAAAGAAGAGGAGCTTCTGTTCTTGTCAGTTTCCTAAGCAGAGTTGAACTAGATATGGCCCGTGTGTGTAGGAAAAACAGTTCTTTCTTTCTGAGCAAGCTCACTGTTTTAGCCCTATAGGAAACACAGTAGAGTAAAAGAGTGCTCTTTCCTCAAAAGCAGAGTGTGTTTCTTGTAAGGCGAGCTTGCGTTTGTTTCGCAGTCCTAAATGGAGTTGAGTCCCATGCAGTTTGTAGTCCTATGAGCAAGAGTTGTTTTCTGGTAAGGAAAGTCACTATTGCGCTCTCATTGACATACAGAGTGCAAATAGCACTCGCGTCTGTTCCCAGCAAGTACAGTGTATTGGACTGAAGAGGATCTACTGTTCTTGTCAGGTTCCTGAGCAGAGTTGAACTAGATATGGCCGGTGTGTGTAGGAAGCACAGTTATTATGTTCTGAGCAAGCTCACTGTTCTGGCCCTATAGGAAACACAGTAGAGTAGAAGCGTGCTCTTTTCTCTAAAGTAGAGTGTATTTCTTGTAAGGCGAGCTCGCGTTTGTTTCCCAGTACTAAATGGAGTTGAGTCACAGGCAGTTTTTGGTCCTACGAGCAAGAGTTGTTTTCTGGTAAGAAGAGTCACTATTGCGCTCCAAATGCCATACACAGTGCAAATAGCGCTCGCGTCTGTTCCCAGCAAGTACAGTGTATTGGAATGAATAGGAGCTACTTTTCTTGTCAGTTTCCTAAGCAGAGTTGAACTAGATATGGCCCTTGTGTAGGAAGCACAGTTCTTTTGTTCTGAGCAAGCTCACTGTTCTGGCCCTATAGGGAACACAGTAGAGTAGAAGAGTGCTCTTTTCTCTAAAGCAGAGTGTGTTTTTTGTAAGGCGAGCTCGCGTTTGTTTCCCCGTCCTAAATGGAGTTGAGTCACATGCAGTTTTTGGTCCTACGAGCAAGAGTTGTTTTCTGTAAGAAGAGTCACTATTGTGGTCCAATTGCCATACACAGTGCAAATAGCACTCACATCTGTGCCCAGCAAGTACAGTGTATTGGACTGAATAGGAGCTACTGTTCTTGTCAGTTTCCTAAGCAGAGTTGAACTAGATATGGTCCATGTGTGTAGGAATCACAGTTCTTTTGTTCTGAGCAAGCTCACTGTTTGGACCCCATAGGAAACACCGTAGAGTAGAAGAGTGCTCTTTTCTCAAAAGCAGAGTGTGTGTCTTGTAAGGCTAGCTAGTATTTGTTTCCCAGTCAGAAACGGAGTTGAATCCCACGCAGTTTCTGGTCCTGCAAGCAAGAGTTGTTTTCTCATAAGAAGAGTCACTATTGCGTTCCCTTGCCATACACAGTACAAATAGCACTCGCGTCTGTTCCCAGCAAGTACAGTGTATTGGATTGAAGAGGAGCTACTGTTCTTGTCAGTTTTCTAAGCAGAGTTGAACTAGATATGGCCCGTGTGTGTAGGAAGCACAGTTCTTTTGTTCTGAGCAAGCTCACTGTTCTGGCCTTATAGGAAACACAGTAGAGTAGAAGAGTGCTCTTTTCTCAAAAGCAGAGTGTGTTTCTTGTAGGGTGAGCTAGAGTTTGTTTCCCAGTCCTAAATGGATTTGAATCACATGCAGTTTCTGGTACTACAAGCAAGAGTTGTTTTCTGGTAAGGAAAGCCACTATTGCGCTGCCATTGCCATACACAGGACAAGTAGCAATGTTGTCTGTTCCCAGCAAGTACAGTGTATTGGACTGAAGAGGATCTACTGTTCTTGTCAGGTTCCTAAGCAGAGTTGAACTAGATATGGCCGTGTATGTAGGAAGCACAGTTCTTTTGTTCTGAGCAAGCTCACTGTTTGGACCACATAGGAAACACCGTAGAGTAGAAGAGTGCTCTTTTCTCAAAAGCAGAGTGTGTTTCTTGTAAGGCGAGCTAGCATTTGTTTCCCAGTCCTAAATGGCGTTGTATCACATGCAGTTTGTAGTCCTATGAGCAAGAGTTGTTTTCTGGTAAGGAAAGTCACTATTGGGCTCTCATTGCCATACAGAGTGCAAATAGCACTCGCGTCTGTTCCCAGCAAGTACAGTGTATTGGACTGAAGAGGATCTACTGTTCTTGTCAGGTTCCTAAGCAGAGTTGAACTAGATATGGCCGGTGTGTGTAGGAAGCACAGTTATTATGTTCTGAGCAAGCTCACTGTTCTGGCCCTATAGAAAACACAGTAGAGTAGAAGAGTGCTCTTTTCTCTAAAGTAGAGTGTATTTCTTGTAAGGCGAGCTCGCATTTGTTTCCCAGTCCTAAATAGAGTTGAGTCACAGGCAGTTTTTGTCCTACGAGCAAGAGTTGTTTTCTGGTAAGAAGAGTCACTATTGCGCTCCAAATGCCATACACAGTGCAAATAGCACTCGCGTCTGTTCCCAGCAAGTACAGTGTATTGGAATGAAGACGATCTACTGTTCTTGTCAGTTTCCTAAGCAGAGTTGAACTAGATATGGCCCGTGTGTAGGAAGCACAGTTCTTTTGTTCTGAGCAAGCTCACTCTTCTGGCCCTATAGGAAACACAGTAGAGTAGAAGAGTGCTCTTTTCTCAAAAGCAGAGTGTGTTTCTTGTAAGGCTAGCTGGTGTTTGTTTCCCAGTCAGAATCGGAATTGAATCCCACGCAGTTTCTGGTCCTGCAAGCAAGAGTTGTTTTCTGGTAAGAAGAGTCACTATTGCGTTCCCTTGACATACACAATGCAAATAGCACTGGCGTCTGTTCCCAGCAAGTACAGTGTATTGGACTGAAGAGGAGCTACTGTTCTTGTCAGTTTTCTAAGCAGAGTTGAACTAGATATGGCCCGTGTGTGTAGGAAGAACAGTTCTTTTGTTCTGAGCAAGCTCACTGTTCTGGCCCTATAGGAAACACAGTAGAGTAGAAGAGTGCTCTTTTCTCAAAAGCAGAGTGTGTTTCTTGAAAGGCTAGCTAGTGTTTGTTTCCCAGTCAGAAAGGAAGTTGAATCCCATGCAGTTTCTGGTCCTACGAGCAAAAGTTGTTTTCTGGTAAGAAGAGTCACTATTGCGCTCCCATTGCCATACACAGTGCAAATAGCACTCGTGTATGCTCCCAGCAAGTACAGTGTATTGGACTGAAGAGGAGATACTGTTCTTGTCAGTTTCCTAAGCAGAGTTGAACTAGATATGGCCCGTGTGTGTAGGAAGCACAGTTCTTTTTTTCTGAGCAAGCTCACTGTTCAGACACCATAGGAATCACAGTTGAGTAGAAGAGTGCTCTTTTCTCAAAAGCAGAGTGTGTTTCTTGTAAGGCGAGCTAGCATTCGTTTCCCAGTCATAAATGGAGTTGAATCCCATGCAGTTTCCGGTCCTACGAACAAGAGTTGTTTTCTGCTAAGAAGAGTCACAATTATGCTCCCATTGTCATACACAGGGCAAATAGCACGGGTGTCTGTTCCCAGCATGTACAGTGTATTGGACTGAGGAGGATCTACTGTTCTTGTCAGTTTCCTAAGCAGAGTTGAACAAGATATGGCCCGTGTGTGTAGGAAGCACAGTTCTTTTGTTCTAAGCAAGCTCACTCTTCTGGCCTTATAGGAAACACAGTAGAGTAGAAGAGTGCTCTTTTCTCAAAAGCAGAGTGTGTTTCTTGTAAGGCTAGCTAGTGTTTGTTTCCCAGTCAGAAACGAAGTTGAATCCCATGCAGTTTCTGGTCCTACGAGCAAGAGTTTTTTTCTGGTAAGAAGAGTCACTATTGCGCTCCCATTGCCATACACAGTGCAAATAGCACTCTCGTCTGTTCCCAGCAGGTACAGTGTATTGGACAGAAGAGGAGATAGTGTTCTTGTCAGTTTTCTAACCAGAGTTGAACTAGATATGACCCGTGTGTGTAGGAAGCACAGTTCTTTTGTTCTGAGCAAGCTCACTGTTCGGACCCCATAGGAAACACAGTAGAGTAGAAGAGTGCTCTTTTCTCAAAAGCAGAGTGTGTTTCTTGTAAGGCGAGCTAGCATTTGTTTCCCAGTCCTAAATGGCGTTGAATAACATGCAGTTTGTGGTCCTATGAGCAAGAGTTGTGTTCTGGTAAGGAAAGTCACTATTGTGCTCTCATTGCCATACACAGTGCAAATAGCACTCGCGTCTGTTCCCAGCAAGTACAGTGTATTGGACTGAAGAGGATCTACTGTTCTTGTCAGGTTCCTAAGCAGAGTTGAACTAGATATGGCCCGTGTGTGTAGGAAGCACAGTTCATATGTTCTGAGCAAGCTCACTGTTCTGGCCCTATAGGAAACTCAGTAGAGTAGAAGAGTGCTCTTTTCTCTAAAGCAGAGTGTATTTCTTGTAAGGTGAGCTCGCGTTTGTTTCCCAGTCCTAAATGGAGTTGAGTCACAGGCAGTTTTTGGTCTTACGAGCAAGAGTTGTTTTATGGTAAGAAGAGTCACTATTGCGCTGCCATTGCCATCCACAGGACAAATAGCACTGGCGTCTGTTCCCAGCAAGTACAGTGTATTGGAATGAAGAAGATCTACTGTTCTTGTCAGGTTCCTAAGCAGAATTGAACTAGACATGATCGTGTGTGTCGGAAGCACAGTTCTTTTGTTCTGAGCAAGCTCACTGTTCAGAACCCTTTGGAAACGCAGTAGATTAGAAGAGTGTTCTTTTCTCAAAAGCAGAGTGTGTTTCTTATAACGCAAGCTAGCGTTTGTTTCCCAGTCCTAAATGGAGTTGAATCACATGCAGTTTCTGGTACTACGAGCAAGAGTTGTTTTCTGGTAAGGAAAGCCACTATTGCGCTGCCATTGCCATACACAGGACAAGTAGCACTGTTGTCTGTTCCCAGCAAGTACAGTGTATTGGACTGAAGAGGATCTACTGTTCTTGTCAGGTTCCTAAGCAGAATTGAACTAGATATGGCCGTGTATGTAGGAAGCACAGTTCTTTTGATCTGAGCAAGCTCACTGTTCGGACCACATAGGAAACACCGTAGAGTAGAAGAGTGCTCTTTTCTCAAAAGCAGAGTGTGTTTCTTGTAAGGCGAGCTAGCATTTGTTTCCCAGTCCTAAATGGCGTTGTATCACATGCAGTTTGTAGTCCTATGAGCAAGAGTTGTTTTCTGGAAAGGAAAGTCACTATTGTGCTCTCATTGCCATACAGAGTGCAAATAGCACTCGCGTCTGTTCCCAGCAAGTACAGTGTATCAGACTGAAGAGGAGCTACTGTTCTTGTCAGTTTCCTAAGCAGAGTTGAACTAGATATTATCCGTGTGTGTAGGAAGCACAGTTCTTTTGTTCTGAGCAAGCTCACTGTTCGGACCCCTTAGGAAACACAGTAGAATAGAAGAGTGCTCTTTTCTCAAAAGCAGAGTGTGTTTCTTGTAAGGCGAGCTAGCGTTTGTTTCCTAGTCCTAAATGGAGTTGAATCACATGCAGTTTCTGGTCCTACGAACAAGAGTTGTTTTCTGGTAAGGAAAGTCACATTGTGCTCCCATTGCCATACACAGTGCAAATAGCACTCGCGTCTGTTCCCAGCAAGTACAGTGTATTGAAGTGAAGAGGAGCTACTGTTCTTCTCAGTTTCCTAAGCAGAGTTGAACTAGATATTGCCCGTGTGTGTAGGAAGCACAGTTCTTATGTTCTGAGCAAGCTCACTGTTCTGGCCCTATAGGAAACACAGTAGAGTAGATGAGTGCTCTTTTTTCTAAAGCAGAGTGTGTTTCTTGTAAGGCGAGCTCGCGTTCGTTTCCCAGTCCTAAATCGAGTCGAGTCACAGGCAGTTTTTGGTACTACGAGCAAGAGTTGTTTTCTGGTAAGAAGAGTCACTATTACGCTCCAAATGCCATACACAGTGCAAATAGCACTCGCATCTGTTCCCAGCAAGTACAGTGTATTGGACTGAATAGGAGCTACTGTTCTTGTCAGTTTCCTAGGCAGAGTTGAACTAGATATGGCCCGTGTGTATGAAGCACAGTTCTTTTGTTCTGAGCAAGCTCACTGTTCTGGCCCTATAGGAAACACAGTAGAGTAGAAGAGTGCTCTTTTCTCTAAAGCAGAGTGTGTTTCTTGTAAGGCGAGCTAGCGTTTGTTTCCCAGTCCTAAATGGAGTTGAATCACATGCAGTTTCTGGTCCTACGAGCAAGAGTTGTTTTATGGTAAGAAGAGTCACTATTGCGCTGCCATTGCCATAAACAGGACAAATAGCACTGGCGTCTGTTCCCAGCAAGTACAGTGTATTGGACTGAAGAGGATCTACTGTTCTTGTCAGGTTTTTAAGCAGAATTGAAATAGATATGGCCATGTGTTTAGGAAGCACAGTTCTTTGTTCTGAGCAAGCTCACTGTTCGGACCCCATAGGAAACACAGTAGAGTAGAAGAGTGCTCTTTTCTCAAAAGCAGAGTGTGTTTCTTGTAAGGCAAGCTACCGTTTGTTTCCCATTCCTAAATGGAGTTGAATCACATGCAGTTTCTGGTCCTACGAGCAAGAGTTGTTTTCTGGTAAGGAAAGTCACTATTGCGCTCTCATTGCCATACACAGTGCAAATAGCCCTCCCGTCTGTTCCCAGCAAGTACAGTGTATTGGACTGAAGAGGAGCTACTGTTCTTCTCAGTTTCCTAAGCAGAGTTGAACTAGATATGGCCCGTGTGTGTAGGAAAAACAGTTCTTTCTTTCTGAGCAAGCTCACTGTTTTGGCCCTATAGGAAACACAGTAGAGTAAACGAGTGCTCTTTTCTCAAAAGCAGAGTGTGTTTCTTGTAAAGCTAGCTAGAGTTTGTTTCAGAGTCCTAAATGGAGTTGAGTCACATGCAGTTTTTTGTCTTATGAGCAAGAGTTGTTTTCTGGTAAGATGAGTCACTATTGTGGTCCAATTGCCATACAGAGTGCAAATAGCACTGGCGTCTGTTCCCAGCAAGTACAGTGTATTGTACTGAAGAGGGTCTACTGTTCTTGTCAGTTTCCTGAGCAGAGCTGAACTAGATATGGCCCGTGTGTTTAGGAAACACAGTTCTTTTGTTCTGAGCAAGCTCACTGTTCTGGCCCTATAGGAAACACAGTAGAGTAGAAGCGTGCTTTTTTCTCAAAAGCAGAGTGTGTTTCTTGTAAGGCGAGCTAGAGTTTGTTTCCCAGTCCTAAATGGAGTTGAATCACATGCAGTTTTTGGTCCTACGAGCAAGAGTTGTTTTCTGGTAAGGAAAGTCACTATTGTGCTCCCTTAGCCACACACAGTTCAAATAGCGCTCGCGTTTGCTCCCAGCAAGTACAGTGCATTGGAAAGAAGAGGAGCTTCTGTTCTTCTCAGTTTCCTAAGCAGAGTTCAACTAGATATTACCCGTGTGTAGTAAGCACAGTTCTTTTGTTCTGAGCAAGCTCACTGTTCGGACCCCATAGGAAACACAATAGAGTAGAAGAGTGCTTTTTTCTCAAAAGCAGAGTGTGTTTCTTGTAAGGCGAGCTAGCGTTTGTTTTCCATTCCTAAATGGAGTTGAATCACATGCAGTTTCTGGTCCTACGAGCAAGAGTTGTTTTCTGGTAAGGAAAGTCACTATTGCGCTCTCATTGCCATACACAGTGCAAATAGCCCTCCCGTCTGTTCCCAGCAAGTACAGTGTATTGTACTGAAGAGGAGCTAATGTTCTTCTCAGTTTCCTAAGCAGAGTTGAACTAGATATGGCCCGTGTGTGTAGGAAAAACAGTTCTTTCTTTCTGAGCAAGCTCACTGTTTTAGCCCTATAGGAAACACAGTAGAGTAAAAGAGTGCTCTTTCCTCAAAAGCAGAGTGTGTTTCTTGTAAGGCGAGCTTGCGTTTGTTTCGCAGTCCTAAATGGAGTTGAGTCCCATGCAGTTTGTAGTCCTATGAGCAAGAGTTGTTTTCTGGTAAGGAAAATCACTATTGCGCTCTCATTGACATACAGAGTGCAAATAGCACTCGCGTCTGTTCCCAGCAAGTACAGTGTATTGGACTGAAGAGGATCTACTGTTCTTGTCAGGTTCCTGAGCAGAGTTGAACTAGATATGGCCGGTGTGTGTAGGAAGCACAGTTATTATGTTCTGAGCAAGCTCACTGTTCTGGCCCTATAGGAAACACAGTAGAGTAGAAGCGTGCTCTTTTCTCTAAAGTAGAGTGTATTTCTTGTAAGGCGAGCTCGCGTTTGTTTCCCAGTCCTAAATGGAGTTGAGTCACAGGCAGTTTTTGGTCCTACGAGCAAGAGTTGTTTTCTGGTAAGAAGAGTCACTATTGCGCTCCAAATGCCATACACAGTGCAAATAGCGCTCGCGTCTGTTCCCAGCAAGTACAGTGTATTGGAATGAATAGGAGCTACTCTTCTTGTCAGTTTCCTAAGCAGAGTTGAACTAGATATGGCCCTTGTGTAGGAAGCACAGTTCTTTTGTTCTGAGCAAGCTCACTGTTCTGGCCCTATAGGGAACACAGTAGAGTAGAAGAGTGCTCTTTTCTCTAAAGCAGAGTGTGTTTTTTGTAAGGCGAGCTCGCGTTTGTTTCCCCGTCCTAAATGGAGTTGAGTCACATGCAGTTTTTGGTCCTATGAGCAAGAGTTGTTTTCTGTAAGAAGAGTCACTATTGTGGTCCAATTGCCATACACAGTGCAAATAGCACTCACATCTGTGCCCAGCAAGTACAGTGTATTGGACTGAATAGGAGCTACTGTTCTTGTCAGTTTCCTAAGCAGAGTTGAACTAGATATGGTCCATGTGTGTAGGAATCACAGTTCTTTTGTTCTGAGCAAGCTCACTGTTTGGACCCCATAGGAAACACCGTAGAGTAGAAGAGTGCTCTTTTCTCAAAAGCAGAGTGTGTGTCTTGTAAGGCTAGCTAGTATTTGTTTCCCAGTCAGAAACGGAGTTGAATCCCACGCAGTTTCTGGTCCTGCAAGCAAGAGTTGTTTTCTCATAAGAAGAGTCACTATTGCGTTCCCTTGCCATACACAGTACAAATAGCACTCGCGTCTGTTCCCAGCAAGTACAGTGTATTGGATTGAAGAGGAGCTACTGTTCTTGTCAGTTTTCTAAGCAGAGTTGAACTAGATATGGCCCGTGTGTGTAGGAAGCACAGTTCTTTTGTTCTGAGCAAGCTCACTGTTCTGGCCTTATAGGAAACACAGTAGAGTAGAAGAGTGCTCTTTTCTCAAAAGCAGAGTGTGTTTCTTGTAGGGTGAGCTAGAGTTTGTTTCCCAGTCCTAAATGGATTTGAATCACATGCAGTTTCTGGTACTACAAGCAAGAGTTGTTTTCTGGTAAGGAAAGCCACTATTGCGCTGCCATTGCCATACACAGGACAAGTAGCAATGTTGTCTGTTCCCAGCAAGTACAGTGTATTGGACTGAAGAGGATCTACTGTTCTTGTCAGGTTCCTAAGCAGAGTTGAACTAGATATGGCCGTGTATGTAGGAAGCACAGTTCTTTTGTTCTGAGCAAGCTCACTGTTTGGACCACATAGGAAACACCGTAGAGTAGAAGAGTGCTCTTTTCTCAAAAGCAGAGTGTGTTTCTTGTAAGGCGAGCTAGCATTTGTTTCCCAGTCCTAAATGGCGTTGTATCACATGCAGTTTGTAGTCCTATGAGCAAGAGTTGTTTTCTGGTAAGGAAAGTCACTATTGGGCTCTCATTGCCATACAGAGTGCAAATAGCACTCGCGTCTGTTCCCAGCAAGTACAGTGTATTGGACTGAAGAGGATCTACTGTTCTTGTCAGGTTCCTAAGCAGAGTTGAACTAGATATGGCCGGTGTGTGTAGGAAGCACAGTTATTATGTTCTGAGCAAGCTCACTGTTCTGGCCCTATAGAAAACACAGTAGAGTAGAAGAGTGCTCTTTTCTCTAAAGTAGAGTGTATTTCTTGTAAGGCGAGCTCGCATTTGTTTCCCAGTCCTAAATAGAGTTGAGTCACAGGCAGTTTTTGTCCTACGAGCAAGAGTTGTTTTCTGGTAAGAAGAGTCACTATTGCGCTCCAAATGCCATACACAGTGCAAATAGCACTCGCGTCTGTTCCCAGCAAGTACAGTGTATTGGAATGAAGACGATCTACTGTTCTTGTCAGTTTCCTAAGCAGAGTTGAACTAGATATGGCCCGTGTGTAGGAAGCACAGTTCTTTTGTTCTGAGCAAGCTCACTCTTCTGGCCCTATAGGAAACACAGTAGAGTAGAAGAGTGCTCTTTTCTCAAAAGCAGAGTGTGTTTCTTGTAAGGCTAGCTGGTGTTTGTTTCCCAGTCAGAATCGGAATTGAATCCCACGCAGTTTCTGGTCCTGCAAGCAAGAGTTGTTTTCTGGTAAGAAGAGTCACTATTGCGTTCCCTTGACATACACAATGCAAATAGCACTGGCGTCTGTTCCCAGCAAGTACAGTGTATTGGACTGAAGAGGAGCTACTGTTCTTGTCAGTTTTCTAAGCAGAGTTGAACTAGATATGGCCCGTGTGTGTAGGAAGAACAGTTCTTTTGTTCTGAGCAAGCTCACTGTTCTGGCCCTATAGGAAACACAGTAGAGTAGAAGAGTGCTCTTTTCTCAAAAGCAGAGTGTGTTTCTTGAAAGGCTAGCTAGTGTTTGTTTCCCAGTCAGAAAGGAAGTTGAATCCCATGCAGTTTCTGGTCCTACGAGCAAAAGTTGTTTTCTGGTAAGAAGAGTCACTATTGCGCTCCCATTGCCATACACAGTGCAAATAGCACTCGTGTCTGCTCCCAGCAAGTACAGTGTATTGGAGTGAAGAGGAGATACTGTTCTTGTCAGTTTCCTAAGCAGAGTTGAACTAGATATGGCCCGTGTG
The DNA here is from genome assembly GCF_949786415.1 of Peromyscus eremicus. Taxonomy (NCBI): domain Eukaryota; kingdom Metazoa; phylum Chordata; class Mammalia; order Rodentia; family Cricetidae; genus Peromyscus; species Peromyscus eremicus. The sequence goes on along the minus strand of NW_026734894.1, from coordinate 148,812 downwards.
TGTAGGAAGCACAGTTCTTTTTTTCTGAGCAAGCTCACTGTTCAGACACCATAGGAATCACAGTTGAGTAGAAGAGTGCTCTTTTCTCAAAAGCAGAGTGTGTTTCTTGTAAGGCGAGCTAGCATTCGTTTCCCAGTCATAAATGGAGTTGAATCCCATGCAGTTTCCGGTCCTACGAACAAGAGTTGTTTTCTGCTAAGAAGAGTCACAATTATGCTCCCATTGTCATACACAGGGCAAATAGCACGGGTGTCTGTTCCCAGCATGTACAGTGTATTGGACTGAGGAGGATCTACTGTTCTTGTCAGTTTCCTAAGCAGAGTTGAACAAGATATGGCCCGTGTGTGTAGGAAGCACAGTTCTTTTGTTCTAAGCAAGCTCACTCTTCTGGCCTTATAGGAAACACAGTAGAGTAGAAGAGTGCTCTTTTCTCAAAAGCAGAGTGTGTTTCTTGTAAGGCTAGCTAGTGTTTGTTTCCCAGTCAGAAACGAAGTTGAATCCCATGCAGTTTCTGGTCCTACGAGCAAGAGTTTTTTTCTGGTAAGAAGAGTCACTATTGCGCTCCCATTGCCATACACAGTGCAAATAGCACTCTCGTCTGTTCCCAGCAGGTACAGTGTATTGGACAGAAGAGGAGATAGTGTTCTTGTCAGTTTTCTAACCAGAGTTGAACTAGATATGACCCGTGTGTGTAGGAAGCACAGTTCTTTTGTTCTGAGCAAGCTCACTGTTCGGACCCCATAGGAAACACAGTAGAGTAGAAGAGTGCTCTTTTCTCAAAAGCAGAGTGTGTTTCTTGTAAGGCGAGCTAGCATTTGTTTCCCAGTCCTAAATGGCGTTGAATAACATGCAGTTTGTGGTCCTATGAGCAAGAGTTGTGTTCTGGTAAGGAAAGTCACTATTGTGCTCTCATTGCCATACACAGTGCAAATAGCACTCGCGTCTGTTCCCAGCAAGTACAGTGTATTGGACTGAAGAGGATCTACTGTTCTTGTCAGGTTCCTAAGCAGAGTTGAACTAGATATGGCCCGTGTGTGTAGGAAGCACAGTTCTTATGTTCTGAGCAAGCTCACTGTTCTGGCCCTATAGGAAACTCAGTAGAGTAGAAGAGTGCTCTTTTCTCTAAAGCAGAGTGTATTTCTTGTAAGGTGAGCTCGCGTTTGTTTCCCAGTCCTAAATGGAGTTGAGTCACAGGCAGTTTTTGGTCTTACGAGCAAGAGTTGTTTTATGGTAAGAAGAGTCACTATTGCGCTGCCATTGCCATCCACAGGACAAATAGCACTGGCGTCTGTTCCCAGCAAGTACAGTGTATTGGAATGAAGAAGATCTACTGTTCTTGTCAGGTTCCTAAGCAGAATTGAACTAGACATGATCGTGTGTGTCGGAAGCACAGTTCTTTTGTTCTGAGCAAGCTCACTGTTCAGAACCCTTTGGAAACGCAGTAGATTAGAAGAGTGTTCTTTTCTCAAAAGCAGAGTGTGTTTCTTATAACGCAAGCTAGCGTTTGTTTCCCAGTCCTAAATGGAGTTGAATCACATGCAGTTTCTGGTACTACGAGCAAGAGTTGTTTTCTGGTAAGGAAAGCCACTATTGCGCTGCCATTGCCATACACAGGACAAGTAGCACTGTTGTCTGTTCCCAGCAAGTACAGTGTATTGGACTGAAGAGGATCTACTGTTCTTGTCAGGTTCCTAAGCAGAATTGAACTAGATATGGCCGTGTATGTAGGAAGCACAGTTCTTTTGATCTGAGCAAGCTCACTGTTCGGACCACATAGGAAACACCGTAGAGTAGAAGAGTGCTCTTTTCTCAAAAGCAGAGTGTGTTTCTTGTAAGGCGAGCTAGCATTTGTTTCCCAGTCCTAAATGGCGTTGTATCACATGCAGTTTGTAGTCCTATGAGCAAGAGTTGTTTTCTGGAAAGGAAAGTCACTATTGTGCTCTCATTGCCATACAGAGTGCAAATAGCACTCGCGTCTGTTCCCAGCAAGTACAGTGTATCAGACTGAAGAGGAGCTACTGTTCTTGTCAGTTTCCTAAGCAGAGTTGAACTAGATATTATCCGTGTGTGTAGGAAGCACAGTTCTTTTGTTCTGAGCAAGCTCACTGTTCGGACCCCTTAGGAAACACAGTAGAATAGAAGAGTGCTCTTTTCTCAAAAGCAGAGTGTGTTTCTTGTAAGGCGAGCTAGCGTTTGTTTCCTAGTCCTAAATGGAGTTGAATCACATGCAGTTTCTGGTCCTACGAACAAGAGTTGTTTTCTGGTAAGGAAAGTCACATTGTGCTCCCATTGCCATACACAGTGCAAATAGCACTCGCGTCTGTTCCCAGCAAGTACAGTGTATTGAAGTGAAGAGGAGCTACTGTTCTTCTCAGTTTCCTAAGCAGAGTTGAACTAGATATTGCCCGTGTGTGTAGGAAGCACAGTTCTTATGTTCTGAGCAAGCTCACTGTTCTGGCCCTATAGGAAACACAGTAGAGTAGATGAGTGCTCTTTTTTCTAAAGCAGAGTGTGTTTCTTGTAAGGCGAGCTAGCGTTCGTTTCCCAGTCCTAAATCGAGTTGAGTCACAGGCAGTTTTTGGTACTACGAGCAAGAGTTGTTTTCTGGTAAGAAGAGTCACTATTACGCTCCAAATGCCATACACAGTGCAAATAGCACTCGCATCTGTTCCCAGCAAGTACAGTGTATTGGACTGAATAGGAGCTACTGTTCTTGTCAGTTTCCTAGGCAGAGTTGAACTAGATATGGCCCGTGTGTATGAAGCACAGTTCTTTTGTTCTGAGCAAGCTCACTGTTCTGGCCCTATAGGAAACACAGTAGAGTAGAAGAGTGCTCTTTTCTCTAAAGCAGAGTGTGTTTCTTGTAAGGCGAGCTAGCGTTTGTTTCCCAGTCCTAAATGGAGTTGAATCACATGCAGTTTCTGGTCCTACGAGCAAGAGTTGTTTTATGGTAAGAAGAGTCACTATTGCGCTGCCATTGCCATAAACAGGACAAATAGCACTGGCGTCTGTTCCCAGCAAGTACAGTGTATTGGACTGAAGAGGATCTACTGTTCTTGTCAGGTTTTTAAGCAGAATTGAAATAGATATGGCCATGTGTTTAGGAAGCACAGTTCTTTGTTCTGAGCAAGCTCACTGTTCGGACCCCATAGGAAACACAGTAGAGTAGAAGAGTGCTCTTTTCTCAAAAGCAGAGTGTGTTTCTTGTAAGGCAAGCTACCGTTTGTTTCCCATTCCTAAATGGAGTTGAATCACATGCAGTTTCTGGTCCTACGAGCAAGAGTTGTTTTCTGGTAAGGAAAGTCACTATAGTGCTCCCATTGCCATACACAGTGGAAATAGCACTCACGTCTATTCCCAGCAAGTACAGTGTATCAGACTGAAGAGGAGCTACTGTTCTTGTCAGTTTCCCAAGGAGAGTTGAACTAGATATGGTCCGTGTGTGTAGGAAGCACAGTTCTTTTGTTCTGAGCAAGCTCAGTGTTTGGACCACATAGGAAACACAGTAGAGTAGAAGAGTGCTCTTTTCTCTAAAGCAGAGTGTGTTTCTTGTAAGGCGAGCTAGCGTTTGTTTCCCAGTCCTAAATGGAGTTGAATCACATGCAGTTTCTGGTCCTACGAGCATGAGTTGTTTTATAGTAAGAATAGTCACTATTGCGTTCCCATTGTCATACACAGAATCAATAGCACATGCGTCTGTTCCCAGCAAGTACACTGTATTGGACTGAATAGGATCTACTGTTCTTGTCAGGTTCCTCAGCAGAATTGAACTAGATATGGCCGGGTGTGTAGGAAGCACAGTTCTTTTGTTCTGAGCAAGCTCACTGTTCAGACCCCATAGGAAATACAGTAGAGTAGAAGAGTGCTCTTTTCTCAAAAGCAGAGTGTGTTTCTTGTAAGTCGAGCTAGCATTTGTTTCCCAGTCCTAAATGGAGTTGAATCACATGCAGTTTCTGGTCCTACGAGCAAGAGTTGTTTTCTTGTAAGGAAAGTCACTATTGCGCTCCCATTGCCATACACAATAGTACAAATAGCACTCGCGTCTGATCCCAGGAATTACAGTGTATCGGACTGAAGAGGAGCTACTGTTCTTGTCAGTTTCCTAAGCAGAGTTGAACTAGATATGGCCCGTGTGTGTAGGAAGCACAGTTCTTATATTCTGAGCAAGCTCACTGTTCTGGCCCTATAGGAAAAACAGTAGAGTAGATGAGTGCTCTTTTATCTAAAGCAGAGTGTTTTTCTTTTAAGGCAAGCTAGCGTTTGTTTCATAGTCCTAAATGGAGTTGAAACCCATGCAGTTTCTGGTACTACGAGCAAGAGTTGTTTTCTGGTAAGAAGAGTCACTATTGCGCTGCCATTGCCATACACAGGACAAATAGCACTGGCGTCTGATCGCAGCAAGTACAGTGTATTGGACTGAAGAGGATCTACTGTTCTTGTCAGGTTCCTAAGCAGAAATGAACTAGTAATGGCTGTGTGTGTAGGAAGCACAGTTCTTTTGTTCTGAGCAAGCTCACTGTTCGGACCCCATAGGAAACACAGTAGAGGAGAAGAGTGCTCTTTTCTCAAAAGCAGAGTGTGTTTTACGTAATGCAAGCTAGCGTTTGTTTCCCAGTCCTAAATGGAGTTGAATCACATGCAGTTTCAGGTCCTATGAGCAAGAGATGTTTTCTGGTAAGGAAAGTCACTATTGAGCTCTCATTGCCATACACAGTGCAAATAGCACTCGCGTCTGTTCCCAGGAATTACAGTGTATTGGACTGAAGAGGAGCTACTGTTCTTCTCAGTTTCCTAAGCAGAGTTGAACTAGATATGGTCCATGTGTGTAGGAAGCACAGTTCTTTTGTTCTGAGCAAGCTCACTGTTCGGAAGCCATAGGAAACACAGTAGAATAGAAGAGTGCTCTTTTCTCAAAAGCAGAGTGTGTTTCTTGTAAGGCGAGCCAGCGTTTGTTTGCTAGTCCTAAATGGAGTTGAATCACATGCAGTTTCTGGTCCTACAAACATGAGTTGTTTTCTGGTAAGGAAAGTCACATTGTGCTCCCATTGTCATACACAGTGCAAATAGCACTCGCATCTGTTCCCAGCAAATACAGTGTATTGCACTGAATAGGTGCTACTGTTCTTGTCAGTTTCCTATGCAGAGTTGAACTAGATATTATCCGTGTTTGTAGGAAGCACAGTTCTTTTGTTCTGAGCAAGCTCACTGTTTGGACCCTATAGGAAACACAGTAGAGTAGAAGAGTGCTCTTTTCTCTAAAGCAGAGTGTGTTGCTTGTAAAGCGAGCTAGCGTTTGTTTCGTAGTCCTAAATGGAGTTGAAACACATGCAGTTTCTGGTACTACGAGCAAGAGTTGTTTTCTGGTAAGAAGAGTCACTATTGTGCTGCCATTGCCATACACAGGACAAATAGCACTGGCGTCTGATCGCAGCAAGTACAGTGTATTGGACTAAAGAGAATCTACTGTTCTTGTCAGGTTCCTAAGCAGAATTGAACTGGATATGGCCGTGTGTGTAGGAAGCACAGTTCTTTTGTTCTGAGCAAGCTCACTGTTCGGACCCCATAGGAAACACAGTAGAGGAGAAGAGTGCTCTTTTCTCAAAAGCAGAGTGTGTTTTTTGTAAGGCAAGCTAGCGTTTGTTTCCCAGTCCTAAATGGAGTTGAATCACATGCAGTTTCAGGTCCTACGAGCAAGAGATGTTTTCTGGTAAGGAAAGTCACTGTTGCGCTCCCATTGCCATACACAGTGCAAATAGCACTCCCGTCTGTTCCCAGCAATTACAGTGTATTGGACTGAAGAGGAGCTACTGTTCTTCTCAGTTTCCTAAGCAGAGTTGAACTAGATAAGGCCCGTGTGTCTAAGAAGAACAGTTCATTTGATCTGAGCAAGCTCACTGTTCAGGCCCTATAGGAAACACAGTAGAGTAGAAGAGTGCTCTTTTCGCAAAAGCAGAGTGTGTTTTTGTAAGGCGAGCTAGCATTTGTTTCCCAGTCTTAAATGGCGTAGAATCACATGCAGTTTTTGGTCCTACGAGCAAGAGTTGTTTTCTGGTAAGGAAAGTCACTATTGCGTTCTCATTGCCATACACAGTGCAAATAGCACTCGCCTCTGTTCCCTGCAAGTACAGTGTATTGGACTGAAGAGGAGCTACTGTTCTTGTCAGTTTCCTAAGCAGAGTTGAACTACATATGGTCCTTCAGTGTAGGAAGCACAGTTCTTTTGTTCTGAGCATGCTCACTGTTTGGACCCCATAGGAAAAACAGTGGAGTAGAAGAGTGCTCTTTCCTCTAAAGCAGAGTGTGTTTCTTGTAAGGCGAGCTAGCTTTTGTTTCCCAGTCCTAAATGGAGTTGAATCCCATGCAGTTTCTGGTCCTAAGAGCAAGAGTTGTTTTCTGGTAAGGAAAGTCACTATTTTGCTCCCATTGCCATACACAGTGCAAATAGAACTCGCGTCTGTTCCCAGCAAGTACAGTGTATTGGAGTGAAGAGGAGCTACTGTTCTTCTCAGTTTCCTAAGCAGAGTTGAACTAGATATGTCCCGTGTGTCTAGGAAGCACAGTTATTATGTTCTGAGCAAGCTCAATGTTCTGGCCCTATAGGAAACACAGTAGAGTAGAAGAGTGCGCTTTTCTCTAAAGCAGAGTGTGTTTCTTGTAAGGCGAGCTCGCGTTTGTTTCCCAGTCCTAAATGGAGTTGAGTCATAGGCAGTTTTTGGTACTACCAGCAAGAGTTGTTTTCTGGTAAGGAAAGTCACTATTGCGCTCCCATTGCCATACACAGTACAAATAGCACTCACGTCTATTCCCAGGAATTACAGTGTATCAGAGTGAAGAGGAGCTACTGTTCTTGTCAGTTTCCTAAGCAGAGTTGAACTACATATGGTCCATGTGTGTAGGAAGCACAGTTCTTTTGTTCTGAGCAAGCTCACTGTTCGGACCCCATAGGAAACACAGTAGAATAGAAGAGTGCTCTTTTCTCAAAAGCAGAGTGTGTTTCTTGTAAGGCGAGCTAGAGTTTGTTTCCCAGTCCTAAATGGAGTTGAATCACATGCAGTTTCTGGTCCTACGAGCAAGAGTTGTTTTCTGGTAAGGAAAGTCACTATTGCGTTGTCATTGCCATACACAGTGCAAATAGCACTTGCGTCTGTTCCCAGCAAGTACAGTGTATTGGACTGAAGAGGAGCTACTGTTCTTGTCAGTTTCCTAAGCAGAATTGAACTACATATGGTCCGTGTGTGTAGGAAGCACAGTTCTTTTGTTCTGAGCAAGCTCACTGTTTGGACCCCATAGGAAACACAGTAGAGTAGAAGAGTGCTCTTTTCTCAAAAGCAGAGTGTATTTCTTGTAAGGAGAGCTACCGTTTGTTTCCCATTCCTAAATGGAGTTGAATCACATGCAGTTTCTGGTCCTATGAGCAAGAGTTGTTTTCTGGTAAGGAAAGTCACTATTGTGCTCCCATTGCCATACACAGTGCAAATAGCACTCACGTCTGTTCCCAGCAAGTACAGTGTATTGGACTGAAGAGGAGCTACTGTTCTTGTCAGTTTCCTAAGCAGAGTTGAACTACATATGGTCCGTGTGTGTAGGAAGCACAGTTCTTTTGTTCTGAGAAAGCTCACTGTTTGGACCCCATAGGAAACACAGTAGAGTAGAAGAGTGGTCTTTTCTCTAAAGCAGAGTGTGTTTCTTGTAAGGCGAGCTAGCGTTTGTATCCCAGTCCTAAATGGTGTTGAATCACATGCAGTTTCTGGTCCTATGAGCATGAGTTGTTTTATGGTAAGAATAGTCACTATTGCGCTCCCATTGACATACACAGGACCAATAGCACATGCGTCTGTTCCCAGCAAGTACAGTGTATTGGACTGAATAGGATCTACTGTTCTTGTCAGGTTCCTAAGCAGAATTGAACTAGAAATGGCCGTGTGTGTAGGAAGCACAGTTCTTTTGTTCTGAGCAAGCTCACTGTTCGGACCCCATAAGAAACACAGTAGAGTAAAAGAGTGCTCTTTTCTCAAAAGTGGAGTGTGTTTCTTGTAAGTCGAGCTAGCGTTTGTTTCCCAGTTCTAAATGGAGTTGAATCACATGCAGTTTCTGGTCCTACGAGCAAGAGTTGTTTTCTGGTAAGGAAAGTCACTATTGTGCTCCCATTGCCATACACAGTACAAATACCACTCGCGTCTGATCCCAGGAATTACAGTGTATCGGACTGAAGAGGAGCTACTGTTCTTGTCAGTTTCCTAAGCAGAGTTGAACTAGATATGGCCCGTGTGTGTAGGAAGCACAGTTCTTATGTTCTGAGCAAGCTCACTGTTCTGGCCCTATAGGAAACACAGTAGAGTATATGAGTGCTCTTTTATCTAAAGCAGAGTGTGTTTCTTGTAAGGCGAGCTAGCGTTTGTTTCCTAGTCATAAATGGAGTTGAATCACATGCAGTTTCTGGTCCTACAAACAAGAGTTGTTTTCTGGTAAGGAAAGTCACATTGTGCTCCCATTGCCATACACAGTGCAAATAGCACTCGCGTCTGTTCCCAGGAAATACAGTGTATTGCCCTGAATAGGTGCTACTGTTCTTGTCAGTTTCCTATGCAGAGTTGAACTAGATATTATCCGTGTGTGTAGGAAGCACAGTTCTTTTGTTCTGAGCAACCTCACTATTTGTACCCTATAGGAAACACAGTAGAGTAGAAGAGTGCTCTTTTCTCTAAAGCAGAGTGTGTTTCTTTTAAGGCAAGCTAGCGTTTGTTTCGTAGTCCTAAATGGAGTTGAAACCCATGCAGTTTCTGTACTACGAGCAAGAGTTGTTTTCTGGTAAGAAGAGTCACTATAGCGCTGCCATTGCCATACACAGGACAAATAGCACTGGTGTCTGATCGCAGCAAGTACAGTGTATTGGACTGAAGAGGATCTACTGCTCTTGTCAGGTTCCTAAGCAGAAATGAACTAGTAATGGCCGTGTGTGTAGGAAGCACAGTTCTTTTGTTCTTAGGAAGCTCACTGTTCGGGCCCCATAGGAAACACAGTAGAGGAAAAGAGTGCTCTTTTCTCAAAAGCAGAGTGTGTTTTATGTAATGCAAGCTAGCGTTGTTTCCCAGTACTAAATGGAGTTGAATCACATGCAGTTTCAGGTCCTACAAGCAAGAGATGTTTTCTGGTGAGGAAAGTCACTATTGCGCTTTTATTGCCATACACAGTGCAAATAGCACTCGCGTCTGTTCCCAGGAATTACAGTGTATCGGACTGAGGAGGAGCTACTGTTCTTGTCAGTTTCCTAAGCAGAGTTGAACTAGATATGGTCCATGTGTGTAGGAAGCACAGTTCTTTTGTTCTGAGCAAGCTCACTGTTCGGACCCCATAGGAAACACAGTAGAGGAGAAGAGTGCTCTTTTCTCAAAAGCAGAGTGTGTTTTACGTAATGCAAGCTAGCGTTTGTTTCCCAGTCCTAAATGGAGTTGAATCACATGCAGTTTCAGGTCCTATGAGCAAGAGATGTTTTCTGGTAAGGAAAGTCACTATTGAGCTCTCATTGCCATACACAGTGCAAATAGCACTCGCGTCTGTTCCCAGGAATTACAGTGTATTGGACTGAAGAGGAGCTACTGTTCTTCTCAGTTTCCTAAGCAGAGTTGAACTAGATATGGTCCATGTGTGTAGGAAGCACAGTTCTTTTGTTCTGAGCAAGCTCACTGTTCGGAAGCGATAGGAAACACAGTAGAATAGAAGAGTGCTCTTTTCTCAAAAGCAGAGTGTGTTTCTTGTAAGGCGAGCCAGCGTTTGTTTGCTAGTCCTAAATGGAGTTGAATCACATGCAGTTTCTGGTCCTACAAACATGAGTTGTTTTCTGGTAAGGAAAGTCACATTGTGCTCACATTGCCATACACAGTGCAAATAGCACTCGCATCTGTTCCCAGCAAATACAGTGTATTGCACTGAATAGGTGCTACTGTTCTTGTCAGTTTCCTATGCAGAGTTGAACTAGATATTATCCGTGTTTGTAGGAAGCACAGTTCTTTTGTTCTGAGCAAGCTCACTGTTTGGACCCTATAGGAAACACAGTAGAGTAGAAGAGTGCTCTTTTCTCTAAAGCAGAGTGTGTTTCTTGTAAAGCGAGCTAGCGTTTGTTTCGTAGTCCTAAATGGAGTTGAAACACATGCAGTTTCTGGTACTACGAGCAAGAGTTGTTTTCTGGTAAGAAGAGTCACTATTGTGCTGCCATTGCCATACACAGGACAAATAGCACTGGCGTCTGATCGCAGCAAGTACAGTGTATTGGACTAAAGAGAATCTACTGTTCTTGTCAGGTTCCTAAGCAGAATTGAACTGGATATGGCCGTGTGTGTAGGAAGCACAGTTCTTTTGTTCTGAGCAAGCTCAATGTTCGGACCCCATAGGAAACACAGTAGAGGAGAAGAGTGCTCTTTTCTCAAAAGCAGAGTGTGTTTTACGTAATGCAAGCTAGCGTTTGTTTCCCAGTCCTAAATGGAGTTGAATCACATGCAGTTTCAGGTCCTATGAGCAAGAGATGTTTTCTGGTAAGGAAAGTCACTATTGAGCTCTCATTGCCATACACAGTGCAAATAGCACTCGCGTCTGTTCCCAGGAATTACAGTGTATTGGACTGAAGAGGAGCTACTGTTCTTCTCAGTTTCCTAAGCAGAGTTGAACTAGATATGGTCCATGTGTGTAGGAAGCACAGTTCTTTTGTTCTGAGCAAGCTCACTGTTCGGAAGCGATAGGAAACACAGTAGAATAGAAGAGTGCTCTTTTCTCAAAAGCAGAGTGTGTTTCTTGTAAGGCGAGCCAGCGTTTGTTTGCTAGTCCTAAATGGAGTTGAATCACATGCAGTTTCTGGTCCTACAAACATGAGTTGTTTTCTGGTAAGGAAAGTCACATTGTGCTCCCATTGCCATACACAGTGCAAATAGCACTCGCATCTGTTCCCAGCAAATACAGTGTATTGCACTGAATAGGTGCTACTGTTCTTGTCAGTTTCCTATGCAGAGTTGAACTAGATATTATCCGTGTTTGTAGGAAGCACAGTTCTTTTGTTCTGAGCAAGCTCACTGTTTGGACCCTATAGGAAACACAGTAGAGTAAAAGAGTGCTCTTTTCTCTAAAGCAGAGTGTGTTTCTTGTAAAGCGAGCTAGCGTTTGTTTCGTAGTCCTAAATGGAGTTGAAACACATGCAGTTTCTGGTACTACGAGCAAGAGTTGTTTTCTGGTAAGAAGAGTCACTATTGTGCTGCCATTGCCATACACAGGACAAATAGCCCTGGCGTCTGATCGCAGCAAGTACAGTGTATTGGACTAAAGAGAATCTACTGTTCTTGTCAGGTTCCTAAGCAGAATTGAACTGGATATGGCCGTGTGTGTAGGAAGCACAGTTCTTTTGTTCTGAGCAAGCTCACTGTTCGGACCCCATAGGAAACACAGTAGAGGAGAAGAGTGCTCTTTTCTCAAAAGCAGAGTGTGTTTTTTGTAAGGCAAGCTAGCGTTTGTTTCCCAGTCCTAAATGGAGTTGAATCACATGCAGTTTCAGGTCCTACGAGCAAGAGATGTTTTCTGGTAAGGAAAGTCACTGTTGCGCTCCCATTGCCATACACAGTGCAAATAGCACTCCCGTCTGTTCCCAGCAATTACAGTGTATTGGACTGAAGAGGAGCTACTGTTCTTCTCAGTTTCCTAAGCAGAGTTGAACTAGATAAGGCCCGTGTGTCTAGGAAGAACAGTTCATTTGATCTGAGCAAGCTCACTGTTCAGGCCCTATAGGAAACACAGTAGAGTAGAAGAGTGCTCTTTTCGCAAAAGCAGAGTGTGTTTTTGTAAGGCGAGCTAGCATTTGTTTCCCAGTCCTAAATGGCGTAGAATCACATGCAGTTTTTGGTCCTACGAGCAAGAGTTGTTTTCTGGTAAGGAAAGTCACTATTGCGTTCTCATTGCCATACACAGTGCAAATAGCACTCGCCTCTGTTCCCTGCAAGTACAGTGTATTGGACTGAAGAGGAGCTACTGTTCTTGTCAGTTTCCTAAGCAGAGTTGAACTACATATGGTCCTTCAGTGTAGGAAGCACAGTTCTTTTGTTCTGAGCATGCTCACTGTTTGGACCCCATAGGAAAAACAGTGGAGTAGAAGAGTGCTCTTTCCTCTAAAGCAGAGTGTGTTTCTTGTAAGGCGAGCTAGCTTTTGTTTCCCAGTCCTAAATGGAGTTGAATCCCATGCAGTTTCTGGTCCTAAGAGCAAGAGTTGTTTTCTGGTAAGGAAAGTCACTATTTTGCTCCCATTTCCATACACAGTGCAAATAGCACTCCCGTCTGTTCCCAGCAAGTACAGTGTATTGGAGTGAAGAGGAGCTACTGTTCTTCTCAGTTTCCTAAGCAGAGTTGAACTAGATATGTCCCGTGTGTCTAGGAAGCACAGTTATTATGTTCTGAGCAAGCTCAATGTTCTGGCCCTATAGGAAACACAGTAGAGTAGAAAAGTGCGCTTTTCTCTAAAGCAGAGTGTGTTTCTTGTAAGGCGAGCTCGCGTTTGTTTCCCAGTCCTAAATGGAGTTGAGTCATAGGCAGTTTTTGGTACTACCAGCAAGAGTTGTTTTCTGGTAAGGAAAGTCACTATTGCGCTCCCATTGCCATACACAGTACAAATAGCACTCACGTCTATTCCCAGGAATTACAGTGTATCAGAGTGAAGAGGAGCTACTGTTCTTGTCAGTTTCCTAAGCAGAGTTGAACTACATATGGTCCATGTGTGTAGGAAGCACAGTTCTTTTGTTCTGAGCAAGCTCACTGTTCGGACCCCATAGGAAACACAGTAAAATAGAAGAGTGCTCTTTTCTCAAAAGCAGAGTGTGTTTCTTGTAAGGCGAGCTAGAGTTTGTTTCCCAGTCCTAAATGGAGTTGAATCACATGCAGTTTCTGGTCCTACTAGCAAGAGTTGTTTTCTGGTAAGGAAAGTCACTATTGCGTTGTCATTGCCATACACAGAGCAAATAGCACTTGCGTCTGTTCCCAGCAAGTACAGTGTATTGGACTGAAGAGGAGCTACTGTTCTTGTCAGTTTCCTAAGCAGAGTTGAACTACATATGGTCCGTGTGTGTAGGAAGCACAGTTCTTTTGTTCTGAGCAAGCTCACTGTTTGGACCCCATAGGAAACACAGTAGAGTAGAAGAGTGCTCTTTTCTCAAAAGCAGAGTGTATTTCTTGTAAGGAGAGCTACCGTTTGTTTCCCATTCCTAAATGGAGTTGAATCACATGCAGTTTCTGGTCCTATGAGCAAGAGTTGTTTTCTGGTAAGGAAAGTCACTATTGTGCTCCCATTGCCATACACAGTGCAAATAGCACTCACGTCTGTTCCCAGCAAGTACAGTGTATTGGACTGAAGAGGAGCTACTGTTCTTGTCAGTTTCCTAAGCAGAGTTGAACTACATATGGTCATTGTGTGTAGGACGCACAGTTCTTTTGTTCTTAGCAAGCTCACCGTTTGGAACCCATAGGAAACACAGTAGAGTAGAAGAGTTCTCTTTTCTCAAAAGCAGAGTGTGTTTCTTGTAAGGCAAGCTAGCGTTTGTTTCACAGTCCTACATGGAGTTGAAACACATGCAGTTTCTGGTCCTACGAGCAAGAGTTGTTTTCTGGTAAGGAAAGTCACTATTGTGCTCCCATTGCCATACACAGTACAAATAGCACTGTTGTCTGTTCCCAGCAAGTACAACTGTATTGGACTGAAGAGGATCTACTGTTCATGTCAGGTTCCTAAGCAGAATTGAACTAGATATGGCCGTGTGTGGAGGAAGCATAGATTTTTTGTTCTGAGCAAGCTCACTGTTCGGACCCCATAGGAAACACAGTAGAGTAGAAGAGTGCTCTTTTCTCAAAAGCAGAGTGTGTTTCTTGTAAGGCGAGGTAGCGTTTGTTTCGCAGTCCTAAATGGAGTTGAATCACATGCAGTTTCTGGTCCAAGGAGCAAGAGTTGTTTTCTGGTAAGGAAAGTCACTATTGTGTTCCCACTGCCATACACAGTGCAAATAGCACTCGCGTCTGTTCCCAGCAAGTACAGTGTTTCGGACTGAAGAGGAGCTGCTGTTCTTGTCAGTTTCCTAAGCAGAGTTGAACGAGATATGGCCCGTGTGTGTAGGAAGTACAGTTCTCTTGTTCTGAGCAAGCTCACTGTTCTGGCCCTATAGGAAACACAGTAGAGTAGAAGAGTGCTCTTTTCTCTAAAGCAGAGTGTGTTTTTTGTAAGGTGAGCTAGCGTTTGTTTCCCAGTCATAAATGGAGTTGAGTCACAGGCACTTTTTGTTTATACGAGCAAGAGTTGTTTTCTGGTAAGAAGAGTCACTATTGTGCTCCAAATTCCATACACAGTGCAAATAGCACTCGCGTCTGTTCCCAGCAAGTACAGTGTATTGGACTGAATAGGAGATACTGTTCTTGTCAGTTTCCTAAGCAGAGTTGAACTAGATCTGGTCCATGTGTGTAGGAAACTCAGTTCTTTTGTTCTGGGCAAGCTCACTGTTTGGACCCCATAGGAAACACAGTAGAGTAGAAGAGTGCTCTTTTCTCAAAAGCAGAGTGTATTTCTTGTAAGGCGAGCTAGCGTTGGTTTCCTAGTCCTAAATGGAGTTGAATCACATGCAGTTTCTGATCCTACGAGCAAGAGTTGTTTTCTGGTAAGGAAAGTCACTATTGCGCTCCCATTGCCATACATAGTGCAAATAGCACTCGGTCCGTTCCCAGAGAGTACAGTGTATCGGACTGAAGAGGAGCTACTGCTCTTGTCAGGTTCCTAAGCAGAGTTGAACTAGATATGGCCCATGTGAAGGAAGCACAGTTCTTTTGTTCTGATCAAGCTCACTTTTCTGGCCCTATAGGAAACACAGAAGAATAGAAGAGTGCTCTTTTCTCAAAAGCAGAGTGTTTTTCTTAAGGCAAGCTAGCGTTTGTTTCCCAGTCCTAAATGGAGTTGAATCACATTCAGTTTCTGGTCCTAGGAGCAAGAGTTGTTTTCTGGTAAGAAGAGTCACTATTGCACTCGATTACCATACACAGTGCAAATAGCACTTGCATCTGTTCCCAGCAAGTACAGTGTATTGGACTGAAGAGGATCTACTGTTCTTGTCAGTTTCCTAACCAGAATTGAATAGATATGGCCCCTGTGTGCAGGAAGCACACTTCTTTTGTTCTGAGGAAGCTCACTGTTCTGGCCCTATAGGAAACACAGTATAGTAGAAGAATGCTCTTTTCTCAAAAGCAGATTGGTTTTCTTGTAAGACGAGCTGGCGTTTCTTTCCCAGTCCTAAATAGAGTTGAGACACATGCAGTTTGTGGTCCTACGAGCAAGAGTTGTTTTCTGGTAAGAAGAGTCACTATTGCACTCGATTGCCATACACAGTGCAAATAGCACTTGCATCTGTTCCCAGCAAGTACAGTGTATTGGACTGAAGAGGATCTACTGTTCATGTCAGTTTCCTCAGCAGAGTTGAACTAGATATGGCCCGTGTGTGTAGGAAGCACAGTGCTTTTGTTCTGAGCAAGCTCACTGTTCAGACCCCATAGGAAACACAGTAGAATAGAAGAGTGCTCTTTTCTCAAAAGCAGAGTGTGTTTCATGTAAGGCGAGCTAGCGTTTGTTTCCCAGTTCTAAATGGAGTTGAATCACATGCAGTTTCTGGTCCTATGAGCATGAGTTGTTTTATGGTAAGAATAGTCACTATTGCGCTCCCATTGACATACACAGGACCAATAGCACATGCGTCTGTTCCCAGCAAGTACAGTGTATTGGACTGAATAGGATCTACTGTTCTTGTCAGGTTCCTAAGCAGAATTGAACTAGATATGGCCGTGTGTGTAGGAAGCACAGTTCTTTTGTTCTGAGCAAGCTCACTGTTCGGACCCCATAAGAAACACAGTAGAGTAAAAGAGTGCTCTTTTCTCAAAAGTGGAGTGTGTTTCTTGTAAGTCGAGCTAGCGTTTGTTTCCCAGTTCTAAATGGAGTTGAATCACATGCAGTTTCTGGTCCTACGAGCAAGAGTTGTTTTCTGGTAAGGAAAGTCACTATTGTGCTCCCATTGCCATACACAGTACAAATACCACTCGCGTCTGATCCCAGGAATTACAGTGTATCGGACTGAAGAGGAGCTACTGTTCTTGTCAGTTTCCTAAGCAGAGTTGAACTAGATATGGCCCGTGTGTGTAGGAAGCACAGTTCTTATGTTCTGAGCAAGCTCACTGTTCTGGCCCTATAGGAAACACAGTAGAGTATATGAGTGCTCTTTTATCTAAAGCAGAGTGTGTTTCTTGTAAGGCGAGCTAGCGTTTGTTTCCTAGTCCTAAATGGAGTTGAATCACATGCAGTTTCTGGTCCTACAAACAAGAGTTGTTTTCTGGTAAGGAAAGTCACATTGTGCTCCCATTGCCATACACAGTGCAAATAGCACTCGCGTCTGTTCCCAGGAAATACAGTGTATTGCCCTGAATAGGTGCTACTGTTCTTGTCAGTTTCCTATGCAGAGTTGAACTAGATATTATCCGTGTGTGTAGGAAGCACAGTTCTTTTGTTCTGAGCAACCTCACTATTTGAACCCTATAGGAAACACAGTAGAGTAGAAGAGTGCTCTTTTCTCTAAAGCAGAGTGTGTTTCTTTTAAGGCAAGCTAGCGTTTGTTTCGTAGTCCTAAATGGAGTTGAAACCCATGCAGTTTCTGTACTACGAGCAAGAGTTGTTTTCTGGTAAGAAGAGTCACTATAGCGCTGCCATTGCCATACACAGGACAAATAGCACTGGCGTCTGATCGCAGCAAGTACAGTGTATTGGACTGAAGAGGATCTACTGTTCTTGTCAGGTTCCTAAGCAGAAATGAACTAGTAATGGCCGTGTGTGTAGGAAGCACAGTTCTTTTGTTCTTAGCAAGCTCACTGTTCGGGCCCCATAGGAAACACAGTAGAGGAAAAGAGTGCTCTTTTCTCAAAAGCAGAGTGTGTTTTATGTAATGCAAGCTAGCGTTGTTTCCCAGTACTAAATGGAGTTGAATCACATGCAGTTTCAGGTCCTACAAGCAAGAGATGTTTTCTGGTGAGGAAAGTCACTATTGCGCTCTTATTGCCATACACAGTGCAAATAGCACTCGCGTCTGTTCCCAGGAATTACAGTGTATCGGACTGAGGAGGAGCTACTGTTCTTGTCAGTTTCCTAAGCAGAGTTGAACTAGATATGGTCCATGTGTGTAGGAAGCACAGTTCTTTTGTTCTGAGCAAGCTCACTGTTCGGACCCCATAGGAAACACAGTAGAATAGAAGAGTGCTCTTTTCTCAAAAGCAGAGTGTATTTCTTGTAAGGCGAGCTAGCGTTTGTTTCCCAGTCCTAAATGGAGTTGAATCACATGCAGTTTCTGGTCCTACGAGCAAGAGTTGTTTTCTGGTAAGGAAAGTCACTTTTGTGCTCCCATTGCCATACACAGTGCAAATAGCACTCCCGTCTGTTCCCAGAAATTACAGTGTATTGGACTGAAGAGGAGCTACTGTTCTTGTCAGTTTCCTAAGCAGAGTTGAACTAGATATGGCCCGTGTGTCTAGGAAGCACAGTTCATTTGATCTGAGCAAGCTCACTGTTCTGGCTCTATAGGAAACACAGTAGAGTAGAAGAGTGCTCTTTTCGCAAAAGCAGAGTGTGTTTTTGTAAGGCGAGCTAGGATTTGTTTCCCAGTCCTAAATGGCGTTGAATCACATGCAGTTTGTGGTCCTACGAGCAAGAGTTGTTTTCTGGTAAGGAAAGTCACTATTGCGTTCTCATTGCCATACACAGTGCAAATAGCACTCACGTCTGTTCCCAGCAAGTACAGTGTATTGGACTGAAGAGGAGCTACTGTTCTTGTCAGTTTCCTAAGCAGAGTTGAACCTCATATGGTCCGTGTGTGTAGGAAGCACAGTTCTTTTGTTCTGAGCAAGCTCACTGTTTGGACACCATAGGAAAAACAGTAGAGTAGAAGAGTGCTCTTTTCTCTAAAGCAGAGTGTGTTTATTGTAAGGCGAGCTAGCTTTTGTTTGCCAGTCCTAAATGGAGTTGAATCCCATGCAGTTTCTGGTCCTAAGAGCAAGAGTTGTTTTTTGGTAAGGAAAGTCACTATTGCGCTCCCATTTCCATACACAGTGCAAATAGCACTCGCGTTTGTTCCCAGCAAGTACAGTGTATTGGAGTGAAGAGGAGCTACTGTTCTTCTCAGTTTCCTAAGCAGAGTTGAACTATATATGGCCCGTGCGTAGGAAGCACAGTTCTTTTGTTCTGAGCAAGCTCAGGGTTCTGGCCCTACAGGAAACACAGTAGAGTAGAAGAGTGCTCATTTCTCTAAAGCAGAGTGTGTTTCTTGTAAGGCGAGCTAGCGTTTGTTTCCCTGTGCTAAATGGAGTTGAATCACATGCAGTTTCTGGTCCTACGAGCAAGAGTTGTTTTATGGTAAGTAGAGTCAATATTGCGCTGCCATTGCCATACACAGGACAAATAGCACTGGCGTCTGTTCCCAGAAAGTACAGTGTATTGGACTGAAGAGGATCTACTGTTCTTGTCAGGTTCCTAAGCAGAATTGAAATAGATATGGCCGTGTGTGTAGGAAGCACAGTTCTTTTGTTCTGAGCAAGCTCACTCTTCAGACCCCATAGGAAACACAGTAGAGTAGAAGAGTGCTCTTTTCTCAAAAGCAGAGTGTATTTCATGTAAGGCGAGCTACCGTTTGTTTCCCAGTCCTAAATGGAGTTGAATCACATGCAGTTTCTGGTCCTACGAGCAAGAGTTGTTTTCTGTTAAGGAAAGTCACTATTGCGCTCCCATTGCCATACACAGTGCAAATAGCACTCACTTCTGTTCCCAGCAAGTACAGTGTATTGGACTGAAGAGGAGCTACTGTTCTTGTCAATTTCCTAAGCAGAGTTGAACTAGATATGGTCCGTGTTTGTAGGAAGCACAGTTCTTTTGTTCTGAGCAAGCTCACTGTTCGGACCCCATAGGAAAAACAGTAGAGTAGAAGAGTGCTCCTTTCTCAAAAGCAGAGTGTGTTTCTTGTAAGGCGAGCTAGCGTTTGTTTCCCAGTCCTAAATGGAGTTGAATCACATGCAGTTTCTGGTCCTACGAGCAAGAGTTGTTTTCTGGTAAGGAAAGTCACTATTGCGCTCCCATTGCCATACACAGTACAAATAGCACTCGCGTCTGTTCCCAGGAAATACAGTGTATCAGAATGAAGAGGAGCTACTGTTCTTGTCAGATTCCTAAGCAGAGTTGAACTAGATATGGCCCGTGTGTGTAGGAAGCACAGTTCTTATGTTCTTAGCAAGCTCACTGTTCTGGCCCAATAGAAAACACAGTAGAGTAGATGAGTGCTCTTTTATCTAAAGCAGAGTGTGTTTCTTGTAAGGCGAGCCAGCGTTTGTTTCCTAGTCCTAAATGGAGTTGAATCACATGCAGTTTCTGGTCCTACGAACAAGAGTTGTTTTCTGGTAAGCAAAGTCACATTGTGCTCCCATTGCCATACACAGTACAAATAGCACTCGCGGCTCTTCCCAGCAAGTACAGTGTATTGGAGTGAAGAGGAGCTACTGTTCTTCTCAGTTTCCTAAGCAGAGTTGAACTAGATATGGCCCGTGTGTCTAGGAAGCACAGTTATTATGTTCTGAGCAAGCTCACTGTTCTGGCCCTATAGGAAACACAGTAGAGTAGAAGAATGCTCTTTTCTCTAAAGCAGAGCTTGTTTCATGTAATGCGAGCTAGCGTTTGTTTCCCAGTTATAAATAGTATTGAATCACATGCAGTTTCTGGTCTTATGAGCAAGAGTAGTTTTCTGGTAAGGAAAGTCGCTGTATCGCTCCCATTGCCATACACAGTGCAAATAGCACTCCCGTCTGTTCCCACAAGTACAGTGTATTGGACTGAAGAGGAGCTACTATTCTTCTCAGTTTCCTAAGCGGAGTTGAACTAGATATGGCCCGTGTGTCTAGGAAGCACAGTTCATTTGTTCTGAGCAACCTCACTGTTCTGGCCCTATAGGAAACACAGTAGAGTTGAAGAGTGCTCTTTTCTCAAAAGCAGAGTTTGTTTCTTGTAAGGTGAGCTAGAGTTTGTTTCCCAGTCCTAAATGGAGTTGAGTCACATGCAGTTTTTTGTCCTAAGAGGAAGAGTTGTTTTCTGGTAAGACAAGTCACTATTGTGCTCCAATTGCCATACACAGTGCAAATAGCACTCGAGTCTGTTCTCAGCAAGTACAGTGTATCGGACTGAAGAGGAGCTACTGTTCTTGTCAGTTTCCTAAGCAGAGTTGAACTAGATATGGCCCGTGTGTGTAGGAAGCACAGTTATTATGGTCTGAGCAAGCTCACTGTTCTGGCCCTATAGGAAACACTGTAGAGTAGAAGAGTGCTCTTTTCTCTAAAGCAGAGTGTGTTTCTTGTAAGGCGTGCTCGCGTTTGTTTCCCAGTCCTAAAAGGAGTTGAGTAACATGCAGTTTGTGGCCCTACGAGCAAGAGTTGTTTTCTGGTAAGGAAAGTCACTATTGTGGTCTCATTGCCATACACAGTGCAAATAGCACTCGCGTCTGTTCCCAGCACGTACAGTGTATTGGACTGAAGAGGAGCTACTGTTCTTGTCAGTTTCCTAAGCAGAGTTGAACTACATATGGTCATTGTGTGTAGGACGCACAGTTCTTTTGTTCTTAGCAAGCTCACCGTTTGGAACCCATAGGAAACACAGTAGAGTAGAAGAGTTCTCTTTTCTCAAAAGCAGAGTGTGTTTCTTGTAAGGCAAGCTGGCGTTTGTTTCACAGTCCTACATGGAGTTGAAACACATGCAGTTTCTGGTCCTACGAGCAAGAGTTGTTTTCTGGTAAGGAAAGTCACTATTGTGCTCCCATTGCCATACACAGTACAAATAGCACTGTTGTCTGTTCCCAGCAAGTACAACTGTATTGGACTGAAGAGGATCTACTGTTCATGTCAGGTTCCTAAGCAGAATTGAACTAGATATGGCCGTGTGTGGAGGAAGCATAGATTTTTTGTTCTGAGCAAGCTCACTGTTCGGACCCCATAGGAAACACAGTAGAGTAGAAGAGTGCTCTTTTCTCAAAAGCAGAGTGTGTTTCTTGTAAGGCGAGGTAGCGTTTGTTTCGCAGTCCTAAATGGAGTTGAATCACATGCAGTTTCTGGTCCAAGGAGCAAGAGTTGTTTTCTGGTAAGGAAAGTCACTATTGTGTTCCCACTGCCATACACAGTGCAAATAGCACTCGCGTCTGTTCCCAGCAAGTACAGTGTTTCGGACTGAAGAGGAGCTGCTGTTCTTGTCAGTTTCCTAAGCAGAGTTGAACGAGATATGGCCCGTGTGTGTAGGAAGTACAGTTCTCTTGTTCTGAGCAAGCTCACTGTTCTGGCCCTATAGGAAACACAGTAGAGTAGAAGAGTGCTCTTTTCTCTAAAGCAGAGTGTGTTTTTTGTAAGGTGAGCTAGCGTTTGTTTCCCAGTCATAAATGGAGTTGAGTCACAGGCACTTTTTGTTTATACGAGCAAGAGTTGTTTTCTGGTAAGAAGAGTCACTATTGTGCTCCAAATTCCATACACAGTGCAAATAGCACTCGCGTCTGTTCCCAGCAAGTACAGTGTATTGGACTGAATAGGAGATACTGTTCTTGTCAGTTTCCTAAGCAGAGTTGAACTAGATCTGGTCCATGTGTGTAGGAAACTCAGTTCTTTTGTTCTGGGCAAGCTCACTGTTTGGACCCCATAGGAAACACAGTAGAGTAGAAGAGTGCTCTTTTCTCAAAAGCAGAGTGTATTTCTTGTAAGGCGAGCTAGCGTTGGTTTCCTAGTCCTAAATGGAGTTGAATCACATGCAGTTTCTGATCCTACGAGCAAGAGTTGTTTTCTGGTAAGGAAAGTCACTATTGCGCTCCCATTGCCATACATAGTGCAAATAGCACTCGGTCCGTTCCCAGAGAGTACAGTGTATCGGACTGAAGAGGAGCTACTGCTCTTGTCAGGTTCCTAAGCAGAGTTGAACTAGATATGGCCCATGTGAAGGAAGCACAGTTCTTTTGTTCTGATCAAGCTCACTTTTCTGGCCCTATAGGAAACACAGAAGAATAGAAGAGTGCTCTTTTCTCAAAAGCAGAGTGTTTTTCTTAAGGCAAGCTAGCGTTTGTTTCCCAGTCCTAAATGGAGTTGAATCACATTCAGTTTCTGGTCCTAGGAGCAAGAGTTGTTTTCTGGTAAGAAGAGTCACTATTGCACTCGATTACCATACACAGTGCAAATAGCACTTGCATCTGTTCCCAGCAAGTACAGTGTATTGGACTGAAGAGGATCTACTGTTCTTGTCAGTTTCCTAACCAGAATTGAATAGATATGGCCCCTGTGTGCAGGAAGCACACTTCTTTTGTTCTGAGGAAGCTCACTGTTCTGGCCCTATAGGAAACACAGTATAGTAGAAGAATGCTCTTTTCTCAAAAGCAGATTGGTTTTCTTGTAAGACGAGCTGGCGTTTCTTTCCCAGTCCTAAATAGAGTTGAGACACATGCAGTTTGTGGTCCTACGAGCAAGAGTTGTTTTCTGGTAAGAAGAGTCACTATTGCACTCGATTGCCATACACAGTGCAAATAGCACTTGCATCTGTTCCCAGCAAGTACAGTGTATTGGACTGAAGAGGATCTACTGTTCATGTCAGTTTCCTCAGCAGAGTTGAACTAGATATGGCCCGTGTGTGTAGGAAGCACAGTGCTTTTGTTCTGAGCAAGCTCACTGTTCAGACCCCATAGGAAACACAGTAGAATAGAAGAGTGCTCTTTTCTCAAAAGCAGAGTGTGTTTCATGTAAGGCGAGCTAGCGTTTGTTTCCCAGTTCTAAATGGAGTTGAATCACATGCAGTTTCTGGTCCTATGAGCATGAGTTGTTTTATGGTAAGAATAGTCACTATTGCGCTCCCATTGACATACACAGGACCAATAGCACATGCGTCTGTTCCCAGCAAGTACAGTGTATTGGACTGAATAGGATCTACTGTTCTTGTCAGGTTCCTAAGCAGAATTGAACTAGATATGGCCGTGTGTGTAGGAAGCACAGTTCTTTTGTTCTGAGCAAGCTCACTGTTCGGACCCCATAAGAAACACAGTAGAGTAAAAGAGTGCTCTTTTCTCAAAAGTGGAGTGTGTTTCTTGTAAGTCGAGCTAGCGTTTGTTTCCCAGTTCTAAATGGAGTTGAATCACATGCAGTTTCTGGTCCTACGAGCAAGAGTTGTTTTCTGGTAAGGAAAGTCACTATTGTGCTCCCATTGCCATACACAGTACAAATACCACTCGCGTCTGATCCCAGGAATTACAGTGTATCGGACTGAAGAGGAGCTACTGTTCTTGTCAGTTTCCTAAGCAGAGTTGAACTAGATATGGCCCGTGTGTGTAGGAAGCACAGTTCTTATGTTCTGAGCAAGCTCACTGTTCTGGCCCTATAGGAAACACAGTAGAGTATATGAGTGCTCTTTTATCTAAAGCAGAGTGTGTTTCTTGTAAGGCGAGCTAGCGTTTGTTTCCTAGTCCTAAATGGAGTTGAATCACATGCAGTTTCTGGTCCTACAAACAAGAGTTGTTTTCTGGTAAGGAAAGTCACATTGTGCTCCCATTGCCATACACAGTGCAAATAGCACTCGCGTCTGTTCCCAGGAAATACAGTGTATTGCCCTGAATAGGTGCTACTGTTCTTGTCAGTTTCCTATGCAGAGTTGAACTAGATATTATCCGTGTGTGTAGTAAGCACAGTTCTTTTGTTCTGAGCAACCTCACTATTTGAACCCTATAGGAAACACAGTAGAGTAGAAGAGTGCTCTTTTCTCTAAAGCAGAGTGTGTTTCTTTTAAGGCAAGCTAGCGTTTGTTTCGTAGTCCTAAATGGAGTTGAAACCCATGCAGTTTCTGTACTACGAGCAAGAGTTGTTTTCTGGTAAGAAGAGTCACTATAGCGCTGCCATTGCCATACACAGGACAAATAGCACTGGCGTCTGATCGCAGCAAGTACAGTGTATTGGACTGAAGAGGATCTACTGTTCTTGTCAGGTTCCTAAGCAGAAATGAACTAGTAATGGCCGTGTGTGTAGGAAGCACAGTTCTTTTGTTCTTAGCAAGCTCACTGTTCGGGCCCCATAGGAAACACAGTAGAGGAAAAGAGTGCTCTTTTCTCAAAAGCAGAGTGTGTTTTATGTAATGCAAGCTAGCGTTGTTTCCCAGTACTAAATGGAGTTGAATCACATGCAGTTTCAGGTCCTACAAGCAAGAGATGTTTTCTGGTGAGGAAAGTCACTATTGCGCTCTTATTGCCATACACAGTGCAAATAGCACTCGCGTCTGTTCCCAGGAATTACAGTGTATCGGACTGAGGAGGAGCTACTGTTCTTGTCAGTTTCCTAAGCAGAGTTGAACTAGATATGGTCCATGTGTGTAGGAAGCACAGTTCTTTTGTTCTGAGCAAGCTCACTGTTCGGACCCCATAGGAAACACAGTAGAATAGAAGAGTGCTCTTTTCTCAAAAGCAGAGTGTATTTCTTGTAAGGCGAGCTAGCGTTTGTTTCCCAGTCCTAAATGGAGTTGAATCACATGCAGTTTCTGGTCCTACGAGCAAGAGTTGTTTTCTGGTAAGGAAAGTCACTTTTGTGCTCCCATTGCCATACACAGTGCAAATAGCACTCCCGTCTGTTCCCAGAAATTACAGTGTATTGGACTGAAGAGGAGCTACTGTTCTTGTCAGTTTCCTAAGCAGAGTTGAACTAGATATGGCCCGTGTGTCTAGGAAGCACAGTTCATTTGATCTGAGCAAGCTCACTGTTCTGGCCCTATAGGAAACACAGTAGAGTAGAAGAGTGCTCTTTTCGCAAAAGCAGAGTGTGTTTTTGTAAGGCGAGCTAGGATTTGTTTCCCAGTCCTAAATGGCGTTGAATCACATGCAGTTTGTGGTCCTACGAGCAAGAGTTGTTTTCTGGTAAGGAAAGTCACTATTGCGTTCTCATTGCCATACACAGTGCAAATAGCACTCGCGTCTGTTCCCAGCAAGTACAGTGTATTGGACTGAAGAGGAGCTACTGTTCTTGTCAGTTTCCTAAGCAGAGTTGAACCTCATATGGTCCGTGTGTGTAGGAAGCACAGTTCTTTTGTTCTGAGCAAGCTCACTGTTTGGACACCATAGGAAAAACAGTAGAGTAGAAGAGTGCTCTTTTCTCTAAAGCAGAGTGTGTTTATTGTAAGGCGAGCTAGCTTTTGTTTGCCAGTCCTAAATGGAGTTGAATCCCATGCAGTTTCTGGTCCTAAGAGCAAGAGTTGTTTTTTGGTAAGGAAAGTCACTATTGCGCTCCCATTTCCATACACAGTGCAAATAGCACTCGCGTTTGTTCCCAGCAAGTACAGTGTATTGGAGTGAAGAGGAGCTACTGTTCTTCTCAGTTTCCTAAGCAGAGTTGAACTATATATGGCCCGTGCGTAGGAAGCACAGTTCTTTTGTTCTGAGCAAGCTCAGGGTTCTGGCCCTACAGGAAACACAGTAGAGTAGAAGAGTGCTCATTTCTCTAAAGCAGAGTGTGTTTCTTGTAAGGCGAGCTAGCGTTTGTTTCCCTGTGCTAAATGGAGTTGAATCACATGCAGTTTCTGGTCCTACGAGCAAGAGTTGTTTTATGGTAAGTAGAGTCAATATTGCGCTGCCATTGCCATACACAGGACAAATAGCACTGGCGTCTGTTCCCAGAAAGTACAGTGTATTGGACTGAAGAGGATCTACTGTTCTTGTCAGGTTCCTAAGCAGAATTGAAATAGATATGGCCGTGTGTGTAGGAAGCACAGTTCTTTTGTTCTGAGCAAGCTCACTCTTCAGACCCCATAGGAAACACAGTAGAGTAGAAGAGTGCTCTTTTCTCAAAAGCAGAGTGTATTTCATGTAAGGCGAGCTACCGTTTGTTTCCCAGTCCTAAATGGAGTTGAATCACATGCAGTTTCTGGTCCTACGAGCAAGAGTTGTTTTCTGTTAAGGAAAGTCACTATTGCGCTCCCATTGCCATACACAGTGCAAATAGCACTCACTTCTGTTCCCAGCAAGTACAGTGTATTGGACTGAAGAGGAGCTACTGTTCTTGTCAATTTCCTAAGCAGAGTTGAACTAGATATGGTCCGTGTTTGTAGGAAGCACAGTTCTTTTGTTCTGAGCAAGCTCACTGTTCGGACCCCATAGGAAAAACAGTAGAGTAGAAGAGTGCTCCTTTCTCAAAAGCAGAGTGTGTTTCTTGTAAGGCGAGCTAGCGTTTGTTTCCCAGTCCTAAATGGAGTTGAATCACATGCAGTTTCTGGTCCTACGAGCAAGAGTTGTTTTCTGGTAAGGAAAGTCACTATTGCGCTCCCATTGCCATACACAGTACAAATAGCACTCGCGTCTGTTCCCAGGAAATACAGTGTATCAGAATGAAGAGGAGCTACTGTTCTTGTCAGATTCCTAAGCAGAGTTGAACTAGATATGGCCCGTGTGTGTAGGAAGCACAGTTCTTATGTTCTTAGCAAGCTCACTGTTCTGGCCCAATAGAAAACACAGTAGAGTAGATGAGTGCTCTTTTATCTAAAGCAGAGTGTGTTTCTTGTAAGGCGAGCCAGCGTTTGTTTCCTAGTCCTAAATGGAGTTGAATCACATGCAGTTTCTGGTCCTACGAACAAGAGTTGTTTTCTGGTAAGCAAAGTCACATTGTGCTCCCATTGCCATACACAGTACAAATAGCACTCGCGGCTCTTCCCAGCAAGTACAGTGTATTGGAGTGAAGAGGAGCTACTGTTCTTCTCAGTTTCCTAAGCAGAGTTGAACTAGATATGGCCCGTGTGTCTAGGAAGCACAGTTATTATGTTCTGAGCAAGCTCACTGTTCTGGCCCTATAGGAAACACAGTAGAGTAGAAGAATGCTCTTTTCTCTAAAGCAGAGCTTGTTTCATGTAATGCGAGCTAGCGTTTGTTTCCCAGTTATAAATAGTATTGAATCACATGCAGTTTCTGGTCTTATGAGCAAGAGTAGTTTTCTGGTAAGGAAAGTCGCTGTATCGCTCCCATTGCCATACACAGTGCAAATAGCACTCCCGTCTGTTCCCACAAGTACAGTGTATTGGACTGAAGAGGAGCTACTATTCTTCTCAGTTTCCTAAGCGGAGTTGAACTAGATATGGCCCGTGTGTCTAGGAAGCACAGTTCATTTGTTCTGAGCAACCTCACTGTTCTGGCCCTATAGGAAACACAGTAGAGTTGAAGAGTGCTCTTTTCTCAAAAGCAGAGTTTGTTTCTTGTAAGGCGAGCTAGAGTTTGTTTCCCAGTCCTAAATGGAGTTGAGTCACATGCAGTTTTTTGTCCTAAGAGGAAGAGTTGTTTTCTGGTAAGACAAGTCACTATTGTGCTCCAATTGCCATACACAGTGCAAATAGCACTCGAGTCTGTTCTCAGCAAGTACAGTGTATCGGACTGAAGAGGAGCTACTGTTCTTGTCAGTTTCCTAAGCAGAGTTGAACTAGATATGGCCCGTGTGTGTAGGAAGCACAGTTATTATGGTCTGAGCAAGCTCACTGTTCTGGCCCTATAGGAAACACTGTAGAGTAGAAGAGTGCTCTTTTCTCTAAAGCAGAGTGTGTTTCTTGTAAGGCGTGCTCGCGTTTGTTTCCCAGTCCTAAAAGGAGTTGAGTAACATGCAGTTTTTGGTCCTACGAGAAAGAGTTGTTGTCTGGTAAGAAGAGTCACTATTGTGCTCCAAATGCCATACACAGTGCAAATAGCACTCGTGTCTGTTCCCAGCAAGTACAGTTTACTGGACTTAATAGGAGCTATTGTTCTTGACAGTTTCCTAAGCAGAGTTTAACTAGATATGGTCCATGTGTGTAGGAAGCACAGTTCTTTTGTTCTGAGAAAGCTCACTGTTTGGACCCCATAGGAAACACAGTAGAGTAGATGAGTGCTCTTTTCTCAAAAGCAGAGTGTGTTTCTTGTAAGGCGAGCTAGCGTTTGTTTCCCAGTCCTAAATGGCATTGAATCACATGCAGTTTGTGGCCCTACGAGCAAGAGTTGTTTTCTGGTAAGGAAAGTCACTATTGTGGTCTCATTGCCATACACAGTGCAAATAGCACTCGCGTCTGTTCCCAGCAAGTACAGTGTATTGGACTGAAGAGGAGCTACTGTTCTTGTCAGTTTCCTAAGCAGAGTTGAACTACATATGGTCATTGTGTGTAGGACGCACAGTTCTTTTGTTCTTAGCAAGCTCACCGTTTGGAACCCATAGGAAACACAGTAGAGTAGAAGAGTTCTCTTTTCTCAAAAGCAGAGTGTGTTTCTTGTAAGGCAAGCTAGCGTTTGTTTCACAGTCCTACATGGAGTTGAAACACATGCAGTTTCTGGTCCTACGAGCAAGAGTTGTTTTCTGGTAAGGAAAGTCACTATTGTGCTCCCATTGCCATACACAGTACAAATAGCACTGTTGTCTGTTCCCAGCAAGTACAACTGTATTGGACTGAAGAGGATCTACTGTTCATGTCAGGTTCCTAAGCAGAATTGAACTAGATATGGCCGTGTGTGGAGGAAGCATAGATTTTTTGTTCTGAGCAAGCTCACTGTTCGGACCCCATAGGAAACACAGTAGAGTAGAAGAGTGCTCTTTTCTCAAAAGCAGAGTGTGTTTCTTGTAAGGCGAGGTAGCGTTTGTTTCGCAGTCCTAAATGGAGTTGAATCACATGCAGTTTCTGGTCCAAGGAGCAAGAGTTGTTTTCTGGTAAGGAAAGTCACTATTGTGTTCCCACTGCCATACACAGTGCAAATAGCACTCGCGTCTGTTCCCAGCAAGTACAGTGTTTCGGACTGAAGAGGAGCTGCTGTTCTTGTCAGTTTCCTAAGCAGAGTTGAACGAGATATGGCCCGTGTGTGTAGGAAGTACAGTTCTCTTGTTCTGAGCAAGCTCACTGTTCTGGCCCTATAGGAAACACAGTAGAGTAGAAGAGTGCTCTTTTCTCTAAAGCAGAGTGTGTTTTTTGTAAGGTGAGCTAGCGTTTGTTTCCCAGTCATAAATGGAGTTGAGTCACAGGCACTTTTTGTTTATACGAGCAAGAGTTGTTTTCTGGTAAGAAGAGTCACTATTGTGCTCCAAATTCCATACACAGTGCAAATAGCACTCGCGTCTGTTCCCAGCAAGTACAGTGTATTGGACTGAATAGGAGATACTGTTCTTGTCAGTTTCCTAAGCAGAGTTGAACTAGATCTGGTCCATGTGTGTAGGAAACTCAGTTCTTTTGTTCTGAGCAAGCTCACTGTTTGGACCCCATAGGAAACACAGTAGAGTAGAAGAGTGCTCTTTTCTCAAAAGCAGAGTGTATTTCTTGTAAGGCGAGCTAGCGTTGGTTTCCTAGTCCTAAATGGAGTTGAATCACATGCAGTTTCTGATCCTACGAGCAAGAGTTGTTTTCTGGTAAGGAAAGTCACTATTGCGCTCCCATTGCCATACATAGTGCAAATAGCACTCGGTCCGTTCCCAGAGAGTACAGTGTATCGGACTGAAGAGGAGCTACTGCTCTTGTCAGGTTCCTAAGCAGAGTTGAACTAGATATGGCCCATGTGAAGGAAGCACAGTTCTTTTGTTCTGATCAAGCTCACTTTTCTGGCCCTATAGGAAACACAGAAGAATAGAAGAGTGCTCTTTTCTCAAAAGCAGAGTGTTTTTCTTAAGGCAAGCTAGCGTTTGTTTCCCAGTCCTAAATGGAGTTGAATCACATTCAGTTTCTGGTCCTAGGAGCAAGAGTTGTTTTCTGGTAAGAAGAGTCACTATTGCACTCGATTACCATACACAGTGCAAATAGCACTTGCATCTGTTCCCAGCAAGTACAGTGTATTGGACTGAAGAGGATCTACTGTTCTTGTCAGTTTCCTAACCAGAATTGAATAGATATGGCCCCTGTGTGCAGGAAGCACACTTCTTTTGTTCTGAGGAAGCTCACTGTTCTGGCCCTATAGGAAACACAGTATAGTAGAAGAATGCTCTTTTCTCAAAAGCAGATTGGTTTTCTTGTAAGACGAGCTGGCGTTTCTTTCCCAGTCCTAAATAGAGTTGAGACACATGCAGTTTGTGGTCCTACGAGCAAGAGTTGTTTTCTGGTAAGAAGAGTCACTATTGCACTCGATTGCCATACACAGTGCAAATAGCACTTGCATCTGTTCCCAGCAAGTACAGTGTATTGGACTGAAGAGGATCTACTGTTCATGTCAGTTTCCTCAGCAGAGTTGAACTAGATATGGCCCGTGTGTGTAGGAAGCACAGTGCTTTTGTTCTGAGCAAGCTCACTGTTCGGACCCCATAGGAAACACAGTAGAATAGAAGAGTGCTCTTTTCTCAAAAGCAGAGTGTGTTTCATGTAAGGCGAGCTAGCGTTTCTTTCCCAGTCCTAAATGGTGTTGAATCACATGCAGTTTCTGGTCTTATGAGCAAGAGTTGTTTTCTGGTAAGGAAAGTCACTATTGCGCTCCCATTGACATACACAGTGCAAATAGCACTCGCATGTGTTCCCAGCTATTACAGTGTATCAGACTGAAGAGGAGCTACTGTTCTTGTCAGTTTCCTAAGCAGAGTTGAACTAGATATGGTCCGTGTGTGCAGGAAGCACAGTTCTTTTTTTTCTGAGCAAGCTCACTTTTTGGCCCTATAGGAAACACAGAAGAGTAGAAGAGTGCTCTTTTCTCAAAAGCAGTGTGTGTTTCTTGTAAGGCGAGCTCGCGTTTGTTTCCCAGTCTTAAGTGGAGTTGAGTCACATGCAATTTTTGGTCCTACGAGCAAGAGTTGTTTTCTGGTAAGAAGAGTCACTATTGTGCTCCAATTGCCATACACAGTGCAAATAGCACTCACGTCTGTTCCCAGCAAGTACAGTGTATTGGACTGAATAGGACTTACTGTTCTTGTCAGTTTCCTAAGCAGAGTTGCACTAGATATGGTCCGTGTGTGTAGGAAGTACAATTCTTTTGTTCTCAGCAAGCTCACTGTTCTGGCCCTATATGAAACACAGTAGAGTAGAAGAGTGCTCTTTTCTCAAAAGCAGAGTTTGTTTCTTTTAAGGCGAGCTCGCGTTTGTTTCCCAGTCCTAAATGGTGTTGAATCACATGCAGTTTCTGATCCTACGAGCAAGAGTTGTTTTCTGGTAAGGAAGTCACTATTGCGCTCCCATTGCCATAAACAGTGCAAATAGCACTCGCGTCTGTTCCCAGCAAGTACAGTGTATTGGACTGAAGAGGAGCTACTGTTCTTGTCAGTTTCCTAAGCAGAGTTGAATGAGATATGGCCCGTGTGTGTAGGAAGCACAGTTCTTTTGTTCTGAGCAAGCTCACTGTTTGGACCCCATAGGAAACACAGTAGAGTAGAAGAGTGCTCTTTTCTCTAAAGCAGAGTTTTTTTTTCTTGTAAGGTGAGCTCGCGTTTGTTTCCCAGTCCTAAATGGAGTTGAGTCACATGCAGTTTTTGGTCCTACGAGCAAGAGTTATTTTCTGGTAAGAAGAGTCACTATTGCGCTCCAATTGCCATACACAGTGCATATAGTACTCGCGTATGTTCCCTTCAATTACAGTTTATTGGACTGAATAGGAGCTACTGTTCTTGTCAGTTTCCTCAGCAGAGTGAACTAGATATGGTCCGTGTGTGTAGGAAGCACAGTTCTTTTGTTCTGAGCAAGCTCACTGTTTGGACCCCATTGGAAACACAGTAGAGTAGAAGAGTGCTCTTTTCTCAAAAGCAGAGTGTGTTTCTTGTAAGGCGAGCTAGCGTTTGTTTCCCAGTCCTAAATGGAGTTGAAACACATGCAGTTTCTGGTCCTACGAGCAAGAGTTGTTTTCTGGTAAGGAAAGTCAATATTGCGCTCCCATTGCCATACATAGTGCAAATAGCACTCGGTCCGTTCCCAGCAAGTACAGTGTATCGGACTGAAGAGGAGCGACTGTTCTTGTCAGTTTCCTAAGCAGAGTTGAACTAGATATGGCCCGTGTGAAGGAAGCACAGTTCTTTTGTTCTGATCAAGCTCAGTTTTCTGGCCCTATAAGAAACACAGAAGAATAGAAGAGTGCTCTTTTCTCAAAAGCAGAGTGTTTTTCTAAAGGCAAGCTAGCGTTTGTTTCCCAGTCCTAAATGGATTTGAATCACATTCAGTTTCTGGTCCTAGGAGCAAGAGTTGTTTTCTGGTAAGAAGAGTCACTATTGCGCTCCCATTGTCATACACAGGGCAAATAGTACTGGCGACTGTTCCCAGCATGTACAGTGTATTGGATTGAAGAGGATCTACTCTTCTTGTCAGTTTCCTAACCAGAATTGAATAGGTATGGCCCATGTGTGCAGGAAGCACACTTCTTTTGTTCTGAGGAAGCTCACTGTTCTGGCCCTATAGGAAACACAGTAGAGTAGAAGAATGCTCTTTTCTCAAAAGCAGAGTGTTTTTTTTTGTAAGGCGAGCTAGCATTTCTTTCCCAGTCCTAAATGGAGTTGAGACACATGCAGTTTTTGGTCCTACGAGCAAGAGTTTTTTTCTGGTAAGAAGAGTCACTATTGCACTCGATTGCCATACACAGTGCAAATAACACTTGCATCTGTTCCCAGAAAGTACAGTGTATTGGACTGAAGAGGATCTACTGTTCATGTCAGTTTCATAAGCAGAGTTAAACTAGATATGGTCCGTGTGTGTAGGAAGCACAGTTCATTTGTTCTGAGCAAGTTCACTGTTCTGGCCCTATAGGAAACACAGTAGAGTAGAAGAGTGCTCTTTTCTCAAAAGCAGTGTGTGTTTCATGTAAGGCAAGCTAGCATTTGTTTCCCAGTCCTAAATGGAGGTGAATCACATGCAGTTTCTGGTCCTACGAGCAAGAGTTGTTTTCTGGTAAGGAAAGTCACTATTGCGCTCCCATTGACATACACAGTGCAAATAGTACTCGCATGTGTTCCCAGCTATTACAGTGTATCGGACTGAAGAGGAGCTACTGTTCTTGTCAGTTTCCTAAGCAGAGTTGAACTAGATATGGCCCTTGTGTGTAGGAAGCACAGTTTTTTTTTTCTGAGCAAGCTCACTGTTTTGGCCCTATAGGAAACACAGAAGAGTAGAAGAGTGCTCTTTTCTCAAAAGCAGAGTGTGTTTCTTGTAAGGCGAGCTCGCGTTTGTTTCCCAGTCTTAAATGGAGTTGAGTCACATGCAGTTTTTGTTCCTACGAGCAAGAGTTGTTTTCTGGTAGAAGAGTCACTATTGCGCTCCAATTGCCATACACAGTGCAAATAGCACTCGCGTCTGTTCCCAGCAAGCACAGTGTATTGGACTGAATAGGAGCTACTGTTCTTGTCAGTTTCCTAAGCAGAGTTGAACTAGATATGGTCCGTGTGTGTAGGAAGCACAGTTCTTTTGTTCTCAGCAAGCTCACTGTTCTGGCCCTATAGGAAACACAGTAGATTAGAAGAGTGCTCTTTTCTCAAAAGCTGAGTGTGTTTCTTGTAAGGCGAGCTCGTGTTTGTTTCCCAGTCCTAAATGGAGTTGAATAACATGCAGTTTCTAGTCCTACGAGCAAGAGTTGTTTTATGGTAAGGAAGTCACTATTGCGCTCCCATTGCCATACACAGTGCAAATAGCACTCGCGTCTGTTCCCAGCAAGTACAGTGTATCGGACTGAAGAGGAGCCACTGTTCTTGTAAGTTTCCTATGCAGAGTTGAACGAGATATTGCCCGTGTGTGTAGGAAGCACAGTTCTTTTGTTCTGAGCAAGCTCACTGTTTGGACCCCATTGGAAACACAGTAGAGTAGAAGAGTGCTCTTTTCTCAGAAGCAGAGTGTGTTTCTTGTAAGGTGAGCTAGTGTTTGTTTCCCAGTCCTAAATGGAGTTGAATCTCATGCAGTTTCTGGTCCTACGAGCAAGAGTTGTTTTCTGGCAAGAAGAGTCACTATTGTGCTCCCATTGTCATAAACAGGGCAAATAGCACTGGCGTCTGTTCCCAGCATGTACAGTGTATTGGACTGAAGAGGATCTACTGTTCTTGTCAGGTTTTTAAGCAGAGTTGAACTAGATATGGCCCGTGTGTGTAGGAAGCACAGTTATTATGTTCTGAGCAAGCTCACTCTTCTGGCCCTATAGGAAACACAGTAGAGTAGAACAGTGCTCTTTTCTCTAAAGCAGAGTATATTTCTTGTAAGGCGAGTTCGCGTTTGTTTCCCAGTCCTAAATGGAGTTGAGTCATATGCAGTTTTTGGTCCTACTAGAAAGAGTTGTTTTCTGGTAAGAAGAGTCACTATTATGCTCCAAATGCCATACACAGTGCAAATAGCTCTCGCGTCTGTTCCCAGCAAGTACAGTGTATTGGACTGAAGAGGAGCTACTGTTCTTGTCAGTTTCCTAAGCAGAGTTGAACTAGATATGGTCTGTGTGTGTAGGAAGCACAGTTCATTTGTTCTGATCAAGTTCACTGTTCTGGCCCTATAGAAAACACAGTGGAGTAGAAGAGTGCTCTTTTCTCAAAAGCAGAGTGTGTTTCTTGTAAGGCGAGCTAGAGTTTGTTTCCCAGTCCTAAATGGAGTTGAATCTCAAGCAGTTTCTGGTTGTAAGAGCAAGAGTTGTTTCTGGTAAGAAGAGTCACTATTGTGTTCCAATTGCCATACACAGTGCAAATAGCACTCGCGACTCTTCTCAGCAAGTACAGTGTATCGGACTGAAGAGGAGCTACTGTTCTTGTCAGTTTCCTAAGCAGAGTTGAACTACATATGGCCCGTGTGTGTAGGAAGCACAGTTATTATGTTCTGAGCAAGCTCACTGTTCTGGCCCTATAGGAAACACAGTAGAGTAGAAGAGTGCTCTTTTATCTAAAGCAGACTGTGTTTCTTGTAAGGCGAGCTCGCATTTGTTTCCCAGTCCTAAATGGAGTTGAGTCACAGGCAGTTTTTGGTCCTACGAGCAAGAGTTGTTTTCTGGTAAGACGAGTCACTATTGCGCTCCAAATGCCATACACAGTGCAAATAGCACTCGCGTCTGTTCCCAGCAAGTACAGTGTATTGGACTGAAGAAGAGCTACTGTTCTTCTCAGTTTCCTAAGCAGAGTTGAACTAGATATGGTCCATGTGTGTAGGAAGCACATTTCTTTTGTTCTGAGCAAGCTCACTGTTTGGACCCCATAGGAAACACAGTAGAGTAGAAGAGTGCTCTTTTCTCAAAAGCAGAGTGTGTTTCTTGTAAGGCGAGCTAGCGTTTGTTTCCCAGTCCTAAATGGAGTTGAATCACATGCAGTTTGTGGTCCTATGAGCAAGAGTTGTTTTCTGGTAAGGAAAGTCACTATTGTGCTCCCATTGCCATACACAGTGCAAATAGCACTGGCGTCTGTTCCCAGCAAGTACAGTGTATTGGAATGAAGAGCACCTTCTGTTCTTGTCAGTTTCCAAAGCAGAGTTGGACTAGATATGGTCGATGTGTGTAGGAAGCACAGTTCTTTTGTTCTGAGCAAGCTCACTGTTTGGACCCCATGGGAAACACAGTAGAGTAGAAGAGTGCTCTTTTCTCAAAAGCAGAGTGTGTTTCTTGTAAGGCGAGGTAGCATTTGTTTCCCAGTCCTAAATGGAGTTGAATCCCATGCAGTTTCTGGTCCTACGAGCAAGAGTTCTTTTCTCGTAAGATGAGTCACTATTGTGCTGCCATTGCCATACACAGGACAAATAGCACTGTTGTCTGTTCCCAGCAAGTACAGTGTATTGGACTGAAGGGGATCTACTGTTCATGTCAGGTTCCTAATCAGAATTGAACTAGATATGGCCGTGTGTGGAGGAAGCACAGTTTTTTTGTTCTGAGCAAGCTCACTGTTCAGACCTCATAGGAAACACAGTAGAGTAGAAGAGTGCTCTTTTTTCAAAAGCAGAGTGTGTTTCTTGTAATGCGAGCTAGTGTTTGTTTCCCAGTCCTAAATGGAGTTGAATCACATGCAGTTTCTGTTCCTACGAGCAAGAGTTGTTTTCTCGTAAGAAGAGTCACTATTGTGCTCCCATTGTTTTACACAGGGCAAATAGCACTGGCGTCTGTTCCCAGCATGTACCGGGTATTGGACTGAAGTGGATCTACTGTTCTTGTAGGGTTCCTAAGCAGAATTAAACTAGATACGGCCATGTGTGTAGGAAGCACAGTTCTTTGTTCTGAGCAAGCTCACTGTTCTTTCCCTATAGGAAACACAGTAGAGTAGAAGAGTGCTCGTTTCTCAAAAGCAGAGTGTGTTTCTTGCAAGGCGAGCAAGTGTTTGTTTCCCAGTCTTAAAAGGATTTGAATTACATGCAGTTTCTGGGCCTATGAGCAAGAGTTGTTTTGTGGTAAAAAGAGTCACTTTTGTGCTCAATTCGCCTTACACAGTGCAAATAGCACTCGTGTCAGTTCCCAGCAAGTACATTGTATTGGACTGGGAGAAGCTACTGTTCTTGTCAGTTTCCTAAGCAGAGTTGAACTAGATATGGCCCTTGTGTGTAGTAAGCACAGTTCTTTTGTTCTGAGCAAGCTCACTGTTCTGGCCCTATAGGAATCACAGTAGAGTAGAAGAGTGCTCTTTTCTCAAAACTAGAGTGTGTTTCTTGTAAGGTGAGCTAGCGTTTGTTTCCCAGTCCTAAATGGCGTTGAATCACATGCAGTTTCTGGTCCTGGGAGCAAGAGTTGTTTTCTGGTAAGAAGAGTCACTATTTCGCTCCCATTGCCATACACAGTGCAAATAACACTCGCGTCTGTTCCCGGCAAGTACAGTGTATTGGACTGAAGAGGATCTACTGTCATGTCAGTTTCCTAAGCAGAGTTGAACTAGATATGGCCCGTGTGTAGGAATCACAGTTCTTTTCTTCTGAGCAAGCTCACTGTTCGGACCCCATAGGAAACACAGTGGAGTAGAAGAGTGCTCTTTACTCAAAAGCAGAGTGTGTTTCTTGTAAGGCGAGCTAGCATTTGTTTCCCAGTGCTAAATGGAGTTGAATAACATGCAGTTTCTGGTCCTACGAGCAAGAGTTGTTTTCTGGTAAAAAGAGTCACTATTGTGGGCCCATTGCCATACACAGTGCAAACAGTACTGGCATCTCTTCCCAGCGTGTACAGTGTATTGGACTAAGAGGAGCTTCTGTTCTTGTCAGTTTCCTAAGCAGAGTTGAACTAGATATGGCTCCTGTGTGTAGGAAGCACAGTTCTTTTGTTCTGAGCAAGCTCACTGTTCTGGCCTTATAGGAAACACAGTAGAGTAGAAGAGTGCTCTTTTCTCAAAAGCAGAGTGTGTTTCAGGTAAGGCGAGCTAGCCTTTGTTTCCCAGTCCTAAATGGAGTTGAGTCACATGCAGTTTCTGGTCCTACGAGCAAGAGTTGTTTCCTGGTAAGAAGAGTCACTATGGAGCTCCCATTGCCATACACAGTGCAAATAGCACTCACGTCTGTTCCCAGCAAGTACAGTGTATTGTACTGAAGAGGATCTACTGTTCATGTCACTTTTCTAAGCAGAGTTGAGCTAGATATGTCCCGTGTGTTTAGGAAGCACAGTTCTTTTGTTCTGAGCAAGGTCACTGTTCGGACCGCGTAAAAAAACACAGTAGAGTAGAAGAGTGCTCTTTCTCAAAAGCAGAGGGTGTTTCTTGTAAGGCGAGCCAGTGTTTGTTTCCAAGACAGAAATTGAGTTGAATCCCATGCAGTTTCTGGTCCTACGAGCAAGAGGTGTTTTCTGGTAAGAAGAGTCACTATTTCGCTCCCATTGCCATACACAGTGCAAATAGCACACGCGTCTGTTCCCAGCAAGTATAGTGTATTGGACTGAAGAGGAGCTACTGTTCTTGTCAGTTTCCTAAGCAGAGTTGAACTAGATATGGCCCGTTTGTGTAGGAAGCACAGTTCTTTTGTTCTGAGCAAGCTCACTGCTCGGACCCCCTAGGAAACACAGTAGAGTAGAAGAGTGCTCTTTTCCCAAAAGCAGAATTTGTTTCTTGTAAGGCGAGCTAGCGTTTGTTTCCCAGTCCGAAATGGAGTTGAGTCACATGCAGTTTCTGGTACTACGAGCAAGAAATGTTTTCTGGTAAGAAGAGTCAGTATTGTGCTCCCTTTGTCATACACAGTACAAATAGCACTCGATCTGTTCCAGCAAGTACAGTGTATTGGACTGAAGAGGAGCTACTGTTCTTGTCAGTTTCCTAAGCAGAGTTGAACTAGATATGGCCGGTGTGTGTAGGAAGCACAGTTCTTTTGTTCTGAGCAAGCTCACTGTTCTGGCCCTTTAGGAAACACAGTAGAGTAGAGGAGTGCTCTTTTGTCAAAAGCAGAGTGCGTTTCTCGTAAGGTGAGGTAGCGTTTGTTTTTCCAGTCCTAAATGGAGTTGAATCACATGCAGTTTGTGGTCCTACGAGCAAGAGTAGTTATCTGGTAAGAAGAGTCACTATTGCGCTCCCATTGTCATACACAGTACAAATAGCACTGGCATCTGTTCCCAGCATGTACAGTGTATTGAACTGAAGAGGAGCTACTGTTCGTGTCACTTTCCTAAGCAGAGTTGAACTAGATATGGCCGGTTTGTGTAGGAAGCACAGTTCTTTTGTTCTGAGCAAGCTCACTGTTCTGGCCATATAGGAAACACAGTAGAGTAGATGAGTGCTCTTTTCTCAAAAGCAGAGTGTGTTTCACGTAAGGCGAGCCAGTGTTTGTTTCCCAGTCAGAAACGGAGTTGAATCCCATGCAGTTTCTGGTCCTACAAGCAAGAGTTGTTTTCTGGTAAGGAAAGTCACTATTGCGCTCCCATTCCATTACACAGTACAAATAGCACTCGCGTTTGTTCCCAGCAAATACAGGTATTGGACTGAAGAGGAGCTACTGTTCTTGTCTGTTTCCTAAGCAGAGTTGAACTAGATATGGCCCGTGTGTGTAGAAAGCACAGTTCTTTCTTCTGAGCACGCTAACTGTTCGGACCCCATAGGAAACACAGTAGAGTAGATGAGTGATCTTTCTCAAAAGTAGAGTGTGTTTCTTGCAAGGCGAGCTAGTGTTTGTTTCCCAGTCAGAAAAGTATTTGATTCACATGCAGTTTCTGGGCCTATGAGCAAGAGTTGTTTTCTGGTAAGAAGAGTCACTATTGTGCTCCCATTGTCATACACAGTGCAAATAGCACTTGCGTTTGTTTCAAGCTGGTACAGTGTATTGGACTGAAGACGAGCTACTGTTCTTGTCATTTTCCTAAGCAGAGTTGAACTAGATATGGCCCATGTGTGTAGGAAGCACAGTTCTTTTGTTCTGAGCAAGCTCACTGTTGGGACACCATAGGAAACACAGTAGAGTAAAAGAGTGCTCTTTTCTCGAAAGCAGAGTGTGTTCCTTCTAAGGCGAGCTAGTGTTTGTTTCCCAGTCCTAAATGGAGTTGAGTCACATGCAGTTTCTGGTCTTACAAGCAAGATTTGTTTTCTAATAAGAAGAGTCACTGTTGCGCTCCCATTGTCATACACAGGGCAAATAGCACTGGCATCTGTTCCCAGCATGTACAGTGTATTGGACTGAAGAGGATCTACTGTTCTTGTCAGTTTCCTAAGCAGAATTGAACTAGATATGGCCGTGTGTGTAGGAAGCACAGTTCTTTTGTTCTGAGCAAGCTCACTCTTCTGGCCCTATTGGAAACACAGTAGAGTAGAAGAGTGCTCTTTTCTCAAAAGCAGATTGTGTTTCTTTTAAGGCAAGCTAGCGTTTATTTCCCAGTTCTAAATGGAGTTGAATCACATGCAGTTTTTGGTCCTACGAGCAAGAGTTGTTTTCTGGT
Source organism: Peromyscus eremicus (assembly GCF_949786415.1). Classification (NCBI taxonomy): domain Eukaryota; kingdom Metazoa; phylum Chordata; class Mammalia; order Rodentia; family Cricetidae; genus Peromyscus; species Peromyscus eremicus. The sequence goes on along the minus strand of NW_026734894.1, from coordinate 109,027 downwards.
AAGGAAAGTCACTTTGTGCTCCCATTGCCATACACAGTGCAAGTAGCACTCGCATCTGTTCCCAGCAAGTACAGTGTATTGGACTGAAGAGGAGCTACTGTTCTTGTCATTTTCCTAAGCAGAGTTGAACTAGATATGGCCCGTGTGTGTAGAAAGCACAGTTCTTTCTTCTGAGCACGCTAACTGTTCGGACCCCATAGGAAACACAGTAGAGTAGATGAGTGATCTTTCTCAAAAGTAGAGTGTGTTTCTTGTAAGGTGAGCCAGTGTTTGTTTTCCAGTCAGAAATGGAGTTGAATCCCATGCAGTTTCTGGTCCTACAAACAAGAGTTGTTTTCTGGTAAGGAAAGTTACTATTGCGCTCCCATTGCATTACCCAGTGCAAATAGCACTCACGTGTGTTCCCAGCAAGTACAGTGTATTGGACTGAAGAGGTGCTACTCTTCTTGTCAGTATCCTAAGCAGAGTTGAACTAGATATGGCACGTGTGTGTAGGAAGCACAGTTCTTTTGTTCTGAGCAAGCTAACTGTTCGGACCCCATAGGAAACATAGTAGAGTAGAAGAGTGCTCTTTTCTCAAAAGCAGAGTGTGATTCCTCTAAGGCGAGCTAGTGTTTGTTTCCCAGTCCTAAATGGAGTTGAGTCACATGCAGTTTCTGGTCCTACGAGCAAGAGTTGTTTTCTAATAAGAAGAGTCACTGTTGCGCTCACATTGTCATACACAGGGCAAATAGCACTGGCGTCTGTTCCCAGCATGTACAGTGTATTGGACTGAAGAGGATCTACTGTTCTTGTCAGTTTCCTTAGCAGAATTGAACTAGATGTGGCCGTGTGTGTAGGAAGCACAGTTCTTTTGTTCTGAGCAAGCTCACTGTTCTGGCCCTATAGGAAACACAGTAGAGTAGAAGAGTGCTCTTTTCTCAAAAGCAGAGTGTGTTTCTTTTAAGGCAAGCTAGCGGTTATTTCCCAGTTCTAAATGGAGTTGAATCACATGCATTTTTTGGTCCTATGAGCAAGAGTTGTTTTCTGGTAAGGAAAGTCACTTTGCGCTCCCATTGCCATACACAGTGCAAATAGCACTCGCGTCTTCTCCCAGCAAGTACAGTGTATTGGACTGAAGAGGAGCTACTGATCTTGTCAGTTTCCTAAGCAGAGTTGAACTAGATACGGGACCTGTGTGTAGGAAGCACAGTTCTTTTGTTCTGAGCAAGCTAACTGTTCGGCCCCATTAGAAACACAGTAGAGTAGAAGAGTGCTCTTTTCTCAAAAGCAGAGTGTGTTTCTTGTAAGGCGAGCTAGTGTTTTTTTCCAAGTCAGAAATTGAGTTGAATCCCATGCAGTTTCTGATCCTACGAGCAAGAGTTGTTTTCTGGTAAGAAGAGTCACTATTGCGCTCCCATTGCCATACACAGTGCAAATAGCACTCGTGTCTGTTCCCAAAAAGTACAGTGTATTGGACTGAAGAGGAGCTACTGTTCTTGTCAGTTTCCTAAGCAGAGTTGAACTAGATATGGCCCGTGTGTGTATGAAGCACAGTTCTTTTGTTCTGAGCAAGCTCACTGTTCGGACACCATAGTAAACACAGAAGTGTAGAACAGTGCTCTTTTCTCAAAAGCAGAGTATGTTTCTTCTAAGGCGAGCTAGCGTTTGTTTTCCAGTCAGAAATGGAGTTGAATCCCATGCAGTTTCTGGTCCTACAAACAAGAGTTGTTTTCTGGTAAGGAAAGTTACTATTGCGCTCCCATTGCATTACCCAGTGCAAATAGCACTCGCGTGTGTTCCCAGCAAGTACAGTGTATTGGACTGAAGAGGTGCTACTCTTCTTGTCAGTATCCTAAGCAGAGTTGAAGTAGATATGGCACGTGTGTGTAGGAAGCACAGTTCTTTTGTTCTGAGCAAGCTAACTGTTCGGACCCCATAGGAAACATAGTAGAGTAGAAGAGTGCTCTTTTCTCAAAAGCAGAGTGTGATTCCTCTAAGGCGAGCTAGTGTTTGTTTCCCAGTCCTAAATGGAGTTGAGTCACATGCAGTTTCTGGTCCTATGAGCAAGAGTTGTTTTCTAATAAGAAGAGTCACTGTTGCGCTCACATTGTCATACACAGGGCAAATAGCACTGGCGTCTGTTCCCAGCATGTACAGTGTATTGGACTGAAGAGGATCTACTGTTTTGTCAGTTTCCTTAGCAGAATTGAACTAGATGTGGCCGTGTGTGTAGGAAGCACAGTTCTTTTGTTCTGAGCAAGCTCACTGTTCTGGCCCTATAGGAAACACAGTAGAGTAGAAGAGTGCTCTTTTCTCAAAAGCAGAGTGTGTTTCTTTTAAGGCAAATAGCATTTATTTCCCAGTTCTAAATGGAGTTGAATCACATGCAGTTTTTGGTCCTACGAGCAAGAGTTGTTTTCTGGTAAGGAAAGTCACTTTGCGCTCCCATTGCCATACACAGTGCAAATAGCACTCGCGTCTGTTCCCAGCAAGTACAGTGTATTGGACTGAAGAGGAGCTACTGATCTTGTCAGTTTCCTAAGCAGAGTTGAACTAGATATGGCACCTGTGTGTAGGAAGCACAGTTCTTTTGTTCTGAGCAAGCTAACTGATCGGCCCCATTAGAAACACAGTAGAGTAGAAGAGTGCTCTTTTCTCAAAAGCAGAGTGTGTTTCTTGTAAGGCAAGCTAGTGTTTTTTTCCAAGTCAGAAATTGAGTTGAATCCCATGCAGTTTCTGGTCCTACGAGCAAGAGTTGTTTTCTGGTAAGAAGAGTCACTATTGCGCTCCCATTGCCATACACAGTGCAAATAGCACTCGTGTCTGTTCCCAAAAAGTACAGTGTATTGGACTGAAGAGGAGCTACTGTTCTTGTCAGTTTCCTAAGCAGAGTTGAACTAGATATGGCCCGTGTGTGTATGAAGCACAGTTCTTTTGTTCTGAGCAAGCTCACTGTTCGGACACCATAGTAAACACAGAAGTGTAGAACAGTGCTCTATTCTCAAAAGCAGAGTATGTTTCTTCTAAGGCGAGCTAGCGTTTGTTTTCCAGTCAGAAATGGAGTTGAATCCCATGCAGTTTCTGGTCCTACAAACAAGAGTTGTTTTCTGGTATGGAAAGTTACTATTGCGCTCCCATTGCATTACCCAGTGCAAATAGCACTCGCGTGTGTTCCCAGCAAGTACAGTGTATTGGACTGAAGATGTGCTACTCTTCTTGTCAGTATCCTAAGCAGAGTTGAACTAGATATGGCACGTGTGTGTAGGAAGCACAGTTCTTTTGTTCTGAGCAAGCTAACTGTTCGGACCCCATAGGAAACATAGTAGAGTAGAAGAGTGCTCTTTTCTCAAAAGCAGAGTGTGATTCCTCTAAGGCGAGCTAGTGTGTGTTTCCCAGTCCTAAATGGAGTTGAGTCACATGCAGTTTCTGGTCCTACGAGCAAGAGTTGTTTTCTAATAAGAAGAGTCACTGTTGCGCTCACATTGTCATACAGAGGGCAAATAGCACCGGCGTCTGTTCCCAGCATGTACAGTGTATTGGACTGAAGAGGATCTACTGTTCTTGTCAGTTTCCTTAGCAGAATTGAACTAGATGTGGCCGTGTGTGTAGGAAGCACAGTTCTTTTGTTCTGAGCAAGCTCACTGTTCTGGCCCTATAGGAAACACAGTAGAGTAGAAGAGTGCTCTTTTCTCAAAAGCAGAGTGTGTTTCTTTTAAGGCAAGCTAGCATTTATTTCCCAGTTCTAAATGGAGTTGAATCACATGCAGTTTTTGGTCCTACGAGCAAGAGTTGTTTTCTGGTAAGTAAAGTCACTTTGCGCTCCCATTGCCATACACAGTTCAAATAGCACTCGCGTCTGTTCCCAGCAAGTACAGTGTATTGGACAGAACAGGAGCTACTGATCTTGTCAGTTTCCTAAGTAGAGTTGAACTAGATATGGCACCTGTGTGTAGGAAGCACAGTTCTTTTGTTCTGAGCAAGCTAACTGTTCGGCCCCATTAGAAACACAGTAGAGTAGAAGAGTGCTCTTTTCTCAAAAGCAGAGTGTGTTTCTTGTAAGGCGAGCTAGTGTTTTTTTCCAAGTCAGAAATTGAGTTGAATCCCATGCAGTTTCTGGTCCTACGAGCAAGAGTTGTTTTCTGGTAAGAAGAGTCACTATTGCGCTCCCATTGCCATACACAGTGCAAATAGCACTCGTGTCTGTTCCCAAAAAGTACAGTGTATTGGACTGAAGAGGAGCTACTGTTCTTGTCAGTTTCCTAAACAGAGTTGAACTAGATATGGCCCGTGTGTGTATGAAGCACAGTTCTTTTGTTCTGAGCAAGCTCACTGTTCGGACACCATAGTAAACACAGAAGTGTAGAACAGTGCTCTATTCTCAAAAGCAGAGTATGTTTCTTCTAAGGCGAGCTAGCGTTTGTTTCCCAGTCGTAAATGGAGTTGAGTCACATGCAGTTTCTGGTCCTACAAACAAGAGTTGTTTTCTGGTAAGGAAAGTTACTATTGCGCTCCCATTGCATTACCCAGTGCAAATAGCACTCGCGTGTGTTCCCAGCAAGTACAGTGTATTGGACTGAAGAGGTGCTACTCTTCTTGTCAGTATCCTAAGCAGAGTTGAACTAGATATGGCACGTGTGTGTAGGAAGCACAGTTCTTTTGTTCTGAGCAAGCTAACTGTTCGGACCCCATAGGAAACATAGTAGAGTAGAAGAGTGCTCTTTTCTCAAAAGCAGAGTGTGATTCCTCTAAGGCGAGCTAGTGTGTGTTTCCCAGTCCTAAATGGAGTTGAGTCACATGCAGTTTCTGGTTCTACGAGCAAGAGTTGTTTTCTAATAAGAAGAGTCACTGTTGCGCTCACATTGTCATACAGAGGGCAAATAGCACTGGCGTCTGTTCCCAGCATGTACAGTGTATTGGACTGAAGAGGATCTACTGTTCTTGTCAGTTTCCTTAGCAGAATTGAACTAGATGTGGCCGTGTGTGTAGGAAGCACAGTTCTTTTGTTCTGAGCAAGCTCACTGTTCTGGTCCTATAGGAAACACAGTAGAGTAGAAGAGTGCTCTTTTCTCAAAAGCAGAGTGTGTTTCTTTTAAGGCAAGCTAGCATTTATTTCCCAGTTCTAAATGGAGTTGAATCACATGCAGTTTTTGGTCCTACGAGCAAGAGTTGTTTTCTGGTAAGGAAAGTCACTTTGCGCTCCCATTGCCATACACAGTGCAAATAGCACTCGCGTCTGTTCCCAGCAAGTACAGTGTATTGGACTGAAGAGGAGCTACTGATCTTGTCAGTTTCCTAAGCAGAGTTGAACTAGATATGGCACCTGTGTGTAGGAAGCACAGTTCTTTTGTTCTGAGCAAGCTAACTGTTCGGCCCCATTAGAAACACAGTAGAGTAGAAGAGTGCTCTTTTCTCTAAAGCAGAGTGTGTTTCTTGTAAGGCGAGCTAGCGTTTGTTTCCCAGTCATAAATGGAGTTGAGTCACAGGCAGTTTTTTTTCCTACGAGCAAGAGTTGTTTTCTGGTAAGAAGAGTCACTATTGTGCTCCAAATTCCATACACAATGCAAATAGTACTCGCGTCTGTTCCCAGCAAGTACAGTGTATTGGACTGAAGAGGAGCTACTGTTCTTGTCAGTTTCCTAAGCAGAGTTGAACTAGATATGGTCCATGTGTGTAGGAAGCACAGTTCTTTTGTTCTGAGCAAGCTCACTGTTTGGACCCCATAGGAAACACAGTAGAGTAGAAGAGTGCTCTGTTGCTGGAAAATTTCTCTCCAGCTCCCACCACCAAGTCCCGCCAGTCTCAGAGCCCACTTATAAAATGAACACACAGACTCTTACATTATTGAAACTGCTTGGCCATTAGCTAAGGCCTATTATTGTCTAGCTCTTACTCTTATATTTAGCCGATTTCTATTAATTTTTACTTTGCAACATGGCTCATGGCTTACTGGTACCTTACATCTTCCTTGTCCTGATGGCGGCTGGCAGTGTCTCTCTCTCAGCCTTCCACTTCCCCGCTTTATTCTCCTCCTTGCCCCGCCTACACTTCCTGCCTAGCCAACGGCCAATCAGTGTTTTATTGATTAATTAGTAACACATTTGCCATACATCTCACAGCAGTGCTCTTTTCTCAAAAGCAGAGTATATTTCTTGTAAGGCGAGCTAGCGTTTGTTTCCTAGTCCTAAATGGAGTTGAATCACATGCAGTTTCTGGTCCTATGAGCAAGAGTTGTTTTCTGGTAAGGAAAGTCACTATTGCGCTCCCATTGCCATACACATTACAAATAGCACTCGCGTCTGTTCCCAGGAAGTACAGTGTATTGGACTGAATAGGAGCTACTGTACTGTCAGTTCCCTAAGCAGAGTTGAACTAGATATGGTCCGTGTGAAGGAAGCACAGTTCTTTTGTTCTGATCAAGCTCACTGTTCTGGCCCTATAGGAAACACAGAAGAGTATAAGAGTGCTCTTTTCTCAAAAGCAGAGTGTGTTTCATATAAGGCGAGCTAGCATTTGTTTCCCAGTCCTAAATGGAGTTGAATCACATGCAGTTTCTGGTCCTACGAGCAAGAGTTGTTTTCTGGTAAGGAAAGTCACTATTGCGCTCCCATTACCATACATAGTGCAAATAGCACTCGGTCCGTTCCCAGCAAGTACAGTGTATCAGACTGAAGGGGAGCTACTGTTCTTGTCAGTTTCCTAAGCAGAGTTGAACTAGATATGGCCCATGTGAAGGAAGCACAATTCTTTTGTTCTGATCAAGCTCACTGTTCTGTCCCTATAGGAAACACAGAAGAGTAGAAGAGTGCTCTTTTCTCAAAAGCAGAGTGTGTTTCTTGTAAGGCGAGCTAGCGTTTGTTTCCCAGTCTTAATGGAGTTGAATCACATGCAGTTTCTGGTCCTAGGAGCAAGAGTTGTTTTCTGGTAAGAAGAGTCACTATTGTGCTCCCATTGTCATACACAGGGCAAATAGTACTGGCGTCTGTTCCCAGCATGTACAGTGTATTGGACTGAAGAGGATCTACTGTTCTTGTCAGTTTCCTAAGCAGAATTGAATAGATATGGCCCATGTGTGCAGGAAGCACAGTTCTTTTGTTCTGAGGAAGCTCACTGTTCTGGCCCTATAGGAAACACAGTATATTAGAAGAATGCTCTTTTCTCAAAAGCAGAGTGTTTTTCTTGTAAGGCGAGCTAGCGTTTCTTTCCCAGTCCTAAATGGAGTTGAGACACATGCAGTTTTTGGTCCTACGAGCAAGAGTTATTTTCTGGTAAAAGAGTCACTGTTGCACTCCCATTGCCATACACAGTGCAAATAGCACTTGCATCTGTTCCCTGCAAGTACAGTGTATTGGACTGAAGAGGATCTACTGTTCATGTCAGTTTCCTAAGCAGAGGTGAACTAGATATGGCCCGTGTGTGTAGGAAGCACAGTTCTTTTGTTCTGAGCAAGCTCACTTTTCGGACCCCATAGGAAAAACAGTAGAGTAGAAGAGTGCTCTTTTCTCAAAAGCAGTGTGTGTTTCATGTAAGGCAAGCTAGCATTTGTTTCCCAGTCCTAAATGGAGTTGAATCACATACAGTTTCTGGTCCTACGAGCAAGAGTTGTTTTCTGGTAAGGAAAGTCACTATTGCGCTCTCATTGACATACACAGTGCAAATAGCACTCGCGTGTTTTTCCAGCTATTACAGTGTATCGGACTGAAGAGGAGCTACTGTTCTTGTTAGTTTCCTAAGCAGAGTTGAACTAGATATGGCCCGTGTGTGTAGGAAGCACAGTTCTTTTGTTCTCAGCAAGCTCACTGTTCTTGCCCTATAGGAAACACTTTAGAGTAGAAGAGTGCTCTTTTCTCAAAAGCAGAGTGTGTTTCTTGTAAGGCGAGCTAGTGTTTGTTTCCCAGTCCTAAATGGAGTTGAATCCCATGCAGTTTCTGGTCCTACGAGCAAGAGATCTTTTCTCATAAGAAGAGTCACTATTGTGCTGCCATTGCCATACACAGGATAAATAGCACTGTTGTCTGTTCCCAGCATGTACAGTGTATTGGACTGAAGAGGATCTACTGTTCATTTCAGGTTCCTAAGCAGAATTGAACTAGATATGGCCGTGTGTGTAGGAAGCACAGTTTTTTAGTTCTGAGCAAGCTCACTGTTCGGACCACATAGGAAACACAGTAGAGTAGAAGAGTGATCTTTTCTCTAAAGCAGAGTGTGTTTCTTGTAAGGGGAGCTCGCGTTTGTTTCCCAGTCCTAAATAGAGTTGAATCACATGCAGTTTCTGGTCCTACGAGCAAGAGTTGTTTTCTGGTAAGGGAAGTCACAATTGTGTTCCCACTACCATACACAGTGCAAATAGCACTCGTGTCTGTTCCCAGCAAGTACAGTGTATCGGACTGAAGAGGAGCTACTGTTCTTGTCAGTTTCCTAAGCAGAGTTGAACGATATAGGGCCCGTGTGTAGGAAGCACAGTTCTCTTGTTCTGAGCAAGCTCACTGTTCTGGCCCTATAGGAAACACAGTAGAGAAGAAGAGTGCTCTTTTCTCTAAAGCAGAGTGTGTTTCTTGTAAGGCGAACTAGCGTTTGTTTCCCAGTCCTAAATGGAGTTGAATCACATGCAGTTTTTGGTCCTACGAGCAAGAGTTGTTTTCTGGTAAGAAGAGTCACTATTGCGGTCCAAATTCCATACACAGTGCAAATAGCACTCGCGTCTTTTCCCAGCAAGTACAGTGTATTGGACTGAATAGGAGCTACTGTTCTTGTCAGTTTCCTAAGCAGAGTTGAACTAGATATGATACATGTGTGTAGGAAGCACAGTTCTTTTGTTCTGAGCAAGCTCACTCTTTGGACCCCATAGGAAACACAGTAGAGTAGAAGAGTGCTCTTTTCTCTAAAGCAGAGTGTTTTTCTTGTAAGGTGAGCTTGCGTTTGTTTCCCAGTCCTAAATGGAGTTGAGTCACATGCAGTTTTTGGTCCTATGAGAAAGAGTTGTTTTCTGGTAAGAAGAGACACTACTGCTCTCCAATTGCCATAAACAGTGCAAATAGTACTCGCGTCTGTTCCCTTCAAGTACAGTGTATTGGACTGATTAGGAGCTACTGTTCTTGTCAGTTTCCTCAGCAGAGTTGAACTAGATATGATCCGTGTGTGTAGGATGCACAGTTCTTTTGTTCTGAGCAAGCTCACTGTTTGGACCCCATTAGAAACACAGTAGAGTAGAAGAGTGCTCTTTTCTCTAAAGCAGAGTGTGTTTCTTGTAAGGCGAGCTAGCGTTTGTTTCCCAGTCATAAATGGAGTTGAGTCACAGGCAGTTTTTTTTCCTACGAGCAAGAGTTGTTTTCTGGTAAGAAGAGTCACTATTGTGCTCCAAATTCCATACACAATGCAAATAGTACTCGCGTCTGTTCCCAGCAAGTACAGTGTATTGGACTGAAGAGGAGCTACTGTTCTTGTCAGTTTCCTAAGCAGAGTTGAACTAGATATGGTCCATGTGTGTAGGAAGCACAGTTCTTTTGTTCTGAGCAAGCTCACTGTTTGGACCCCATAGGAAACACAGTAGAGTAGAAGAGTGCTCTGTTGCTGGAAAATTTCTCTCCAGCTCCCACCACCAAGTCCCGCCAGTCTCAGAGCCCACTTATAAAATGAACACACAGACTCTTACATTATTGAAACTGCTTGGCCATTAGCTAAGGCCTATTATTGTCTAGCTCTTACTCTTATATTTAGCCGATTTCTATTAATTTTTACTTTGCAACATGGCTCATGGCTTACTGGTACCTTACATCTTCCTTGTCCTGATGGCGGCTGGCAGTGTCTCTCTCTCAGCCTTCCACTTCCCCGCTTTATTCTCCTCCTTGCCCCGCCTACACTTCCTGCCTAGCCAACGGCCAATCAGTGTTTTATTGATTAATTAGTAACACATTTGCCATACATCTCACAGCAGTGCTCTTTTCTCAAAAGCAGAGTATATTTCTTGTAAGGCGAGCTAGCGTTTGTTTCCTAGTCCTAAATGGAGTTGAATCACATGCAGTTTCTGGTCCTATGAGCAAGAGTTGTTTTCTGGTAAGGAAAGTCACTATTGCGCTCCCATTGCCATACACATTACAAATAGCACTCGCGTCTGTTCCCAGGAAGTACAGTGTATTGGACTGAATAGGAGCTACTGTACTGTCAGTTCCCTAAGCAGAGTTGAACTAGATATGGTCCGTGTGAAGGAAGCACAGTTCTTTTGTTCTGATCAAGCTCACTGTTCTGGCCCTATAGGAAACACAGAAGAGTATAAGAGTGCTCTTTTCTCAAAAGCAGAGTGTGTTTCATATAAGGCGAGCTAGCATTTGTTTCCCAGTCCTAAATGGAGTTGAATCACATGCAGTTTCTGGTCCTACGAGCAAGAGTTGTTTTCTGGTAAGGAAAGTCACTATTGCGCTCCCATTACCATACATAGTGCAAATAGCACTCGGTCCGTTCCCAGCAAGTACAGTGTATCAGACTGAAGGGGAGCTACTGTTCTTGTCAGTTTCCTAAGCAGAGTTGAACTAGATATGGCCCATGTGAAGGAAGCACAATTCTTTTGTTCTGATCAAGCTCACTGTTCTGTCCCTATAGGAAACACAGAAGAGTAGAAGAGTGCTCTTTTCTCAAAAGCAGAGTGTGTTTCTTGTAAGGCGAGCTAGCGTTTGTTTCCCAGTCTTAATGGAGTTGAATCACATGCAGTTTCTGGTCCTAGGAGCAAGAGTTGTTTTCTGGTAAGAAGAGTCACTATTGTGCTCCCATTGTCATACACAGGGCAAATAGTACTGGCGTCTGTTCCCAGCATGTACAGTGTATTGGACTGAAGAGGATCTACTGTTCTTGTCAGTTTCCTAAGCAGAATTGAATAGATATGGCCCATGTGTGCAGGAAGCACAGTTCTTTTGTTCTGAGGAAGCTCACTGTTCTGGCCCTATAGGAAACACAGTATATTAGAAGAATGCTCTTTTCTCAAAAGCAGAGTGTTTTTCTTGTAAGGCGAGCTAGCGTTTCTTTCCCAGTCCTAAATGGAGTTGAGACACATGCAGTTTTTGGTCCTACGAGCAAGAGTTATTTTCTGGTAAAAGAGTCACTGTTGCACTCCCATTGCAATACACAGTGCAAATAGCACTTGCATCTGTTCCCTGCAAGTACAGTGTATTGGACTGAAGAGGATCTACTGTTCATGTCAGTTTCCTAAGCAGAGGTGAACTAGATATGGCCCGTGTGTGTAGGAAGCACAGTTCTTTTGTTCTGAGCAAGCTCACTTTTCGGACCCCATAGGAAAAACAGTAGAGTAGAAGAGTGCTCTTTTCTCAAAAGCAGTGTGTGTTTCATGTAAGGCAAGCTAGCATTTGTTTCCCAGTCCTAAATGGAGTTGAATCACATACAGTTTCTGGTCCTACGAGCAAGAGTTGTTTTCTGGTAAGGAAAGTCACTATTGCGCTCTCATTGACATACACAGTGCAAATAGCACTCGCGTGTTTTTCCAGCTATTACAGTGTATCGGACTGAAGAGGAGCTACTGTTCTTGTTAGTTTCCTAAGCAGAGTTGAACTAGATATGGCCCGTGTGTGTAGGAAGCACAGTTCTTTTGTTCTCAGCAAGCTCACTGTTCTTGCCCTATAGGAAACACTTTAGAGTAGAAGAGTGCTCTTTTCTCAAAAGCAGAGTGTGTTTCTTGTAAGGCGAGCTAGTGTTTGTTTCCCAGTCCTAAATGGAGTTGAATCCCATGCAGTTTCTGGTCCTACGAGCAAGAGATCTTTTCTCATAAGAAGAGTCACTATTGTGCTGCCATTGCCATACACAGGATAAATAGCACTGTTGTCTGTTCCCAGCATGTACAGTGTATTGGACTGAAGAGGATCTACTGTTCATTTCAGGTTCCTAAGCAGAATTGAACTAGATATGGCCGTGTGTGTAGGAAGCACAGTTTTTTAGTTCTGAGCAAGCTCACTGTTCGGACCACATAGGAAACACAGTAGAGTAGAAGAGTGATCTTTTCTCTAAAGCAGAGTGTGTTTCTTGTAAGGGGAGCTCGCGTTTGTTTCCCAGTCCTAAATAGAGTTGAATCACATGCAGTTTCTGGTCCTACGAGCAAGAGTTGTTTTCTGGTAAGGGAAGTCACAATTGTGTTCCCACTACCATACACAGTGCAAATAGCACTCGTGTCTGTTCCCAGCAAGTACAGTGTATCGGACTGAAGAGGAGCTACTGTTCTTGTCAGTTTCCTAAGCAGAGTTGAACGATATAGGGCCCGTGTGTAGGAAGCACAGTTCTCTTGTTCTGAGCAAGCTCACTGTTCTGGCCCTATAGGAAACACAGTAGAGAAGAAGAGTGCTCTTTTCTCTAAAGCAGAGTGTGTTTCTTGTAAGGCGAACTAGCGTTTGTTTCCCAGTCCTAAATGGAGTTGAATCACATGCAGTTTTTGGTCCTACGAGCAAGAGTTGTTTTCTGGTAAGAAGAGTCACTATTGCGGTCCAAATTCCATACACAGTGCAAATAGCACTCGCGTCTTTTCCCAGCAAGTACAGTGTATTGGACTGAATAGGAGCTACTGTTCTTGTCAGTTTCCTAAGCAGAGTTGAACTAGATATGATACATGTGTGTAGGAAGCACAGTTCTTTTGTTCTGAGCAAGCTCACTCTTTGGACCCCATAGGAAACACAGTAGAGTAGAAGAGTGCTCTTTTCTCTAAAGCAGAGTGTTTTTCTTGTAAGGTGAGCTTGCGTTTGTTTCCCAGTCCTAAATGGAGTTGAGTCACATGCAGTTTTTGGTCCTATGAGAAAGAGTTGTTTTCTGGTAAGAAGAGACACTACTGCTCTCCAATTGCCATAAACAGTGCAAATAGTACTCGCGTCTGTTCCCTTCAAGTACAGTGTATTGGACTGATTAGGAGCTACTGTTCTTGTCAGTTTCCTCAGCAGAGTTGAACTAGATATGATCCGTGTGTGTAGGATGCACAGTTCTTTTGTTCTGAGCAAGCTCACTGTTTGGACCCCATTAGAAACACAGTAGAGTAGAAGAGTGCTCTTTTCTCTAAAGCAGAGTGTGTTTCTTGTAAGGCGAGCTAGCGTTTGTTTCCCAGTCATAAATGGAGTTGAGTCACAGGCAGTTTTTTTTCCTACGAGCAAGAGTTGTTTTCTGGTAAGAAGAGTCACTATTGTGCTCCAAATTCCATACACAATGCAAATAGTACTCGCGTCTGTTCCCAGCAAGTACAGTGTATTGGACTGAAGAGGAGCTACTGTTCTTGTCAGTTTCCTAAGCAGAGTTGAACTAGATATGGTCCATGTGTGTAGGAAGCACAGTTCTTTTGTTCTGAGCAAGCTCACTGTTTGGACCCCATAGGAAACACAGTAGAGTAGAAGAGTGCTCTGTTGCTGGAAAATTTCTCTCCAGCTCCCACCACCAAGTCCCGCCAGTCTCAGAGCCCACTTATAAAATGAACACACAGACTCTTACATTATTGAAACTGCTTGGCCATTAGCTAAGGCCTATTATTGTCTAGCTCTTACTCTTATATTTAGCCGATTTCTATTAATTTTTACTTTGCAACATGGCTCATGGCTTACTGGTACCTTACATCTTCCTTGTCCTGATGGCGGCTGGCAGTGTCTCTCTCTCAGCCTTCCACTTCCCCGCTTTATTCTCCTCCTTGCCCCGCCTACACTTCCTGCCTAGCCAACGGCCAATCAGTGTTTTATTGATTAATTAGTAACACATTTGCCATACATCTCACAGCAGTGCTCTTTTCTCAAAAGCAGAGTATATTTCTTGTAAGGCGAGCTAGCGTTTGTTTCCTAGTCCTAAATGGAGTTGAATCACATGCAGTTTCTGGTCCTATGAGCAAGAGTTGTTTTCTGGTAAGGAAAGTCACTATTGCGCTCCCATTGCCATACACATTACAAATAGCACTCGCGTCTGTTCCCAGGAAGTACAGTGTATTGGACTGAATAGGAGCTACTGTACTGTCAGTTCCCTAAGCAGAGTTGAACTAGATATGGTCCGTGTGAAGGAAGCACAGTTCTTTTGTTCTGATCAAGCTCACTGTTCTGGCCCTATAGGAAACACAGAAGAGTATAAGAGTGCTCTTTTCTCAAAAGCAGAGTGTGTTTCATATAAGGCGAGCTAGCATTTGTTTCCCAGTCCTAAATGGAGTTGAATCACATGCAGTTTCTGGTCCTACGAGCAAGAGTTGTTTTCTGGTAAGGAAAGTCACTATTGCGCTCCCATTACCATACATAGTGCAAATAGCACTCGGTCCGTTCCCAGCAAGTACAGTGTATCAGACTGAAGGGGAGCTACTGTTCTTGTCAGTTTCCTAAGCAGAGTTGAACTAGATATGGCCCATGTGAAGGAAGCACAATTCTTTTGTTCTGATCAAGCTCACTGTTCTGTCCCTATAGGAAACACAGAAGAGTAGAAGAGTGCTCTTTTCTCAAAAGCAGAGTGTGTTTCTTGTAAGGCGAGCTAGCGTTTGTTTCCCAGTCTTAATGGAGTTGAATCACATGCAGTTTCTGGTCCTAGGAGCAAGAGTTGTTTTCTGGTAAGAAGAGTCACTATTGTGCTCCCATTGTCATACACAGGGCAAATAGTACTGGCGTCTGTTCCCAGCATGTACAGTGTATTGGACTGAAGAGGATCTACTGTTCTTGTCAGTTTCCTAAGCAGAATTGAATAGATATGGCCCATGTGTGCAGGAAGCACAGTTCTTTTGTTCTGAGGAAGCTCACTGTTCTGGCCCTATAGGAAACACAGTATATTAGAAGAATGCTCTTTTCTCAAAAGCAGAGTGTTTTTCTTGTAAGGCGAGCTAGCGTTTCTTTCCCAGTCCTAAATGGAGTTGAGACACATGCAGTTTTTGGTCCTACGAGCAAGAGTTATTTTCTGGTAAAAGAGTCACTGTTGCACTCCCATTGCAATACACAGTGCAAATAGCACTTGCATCTGTTCCCTGCAAGTACAGTGTATTGGACTGAAGAGGATCTACTGTTCATGTCAGTTTCCTAAGCAGAGGTGAACTAGATATGGCCCGTGTGTGTAGGAAGCACAGTTCTTTTGTTCTGAGCAAGCTCACTTTTCGGACCCCATAGGAAAAACAGTAGAGTAGAAGAGTGCTCTTTTCTCAAAAGCAGTGTGTGTTTCATGTAAGGCAAGCTAGCATTTGTTTCCCAGTCCTAAATGGAGTTGAATCACATACAGTTTCTGGTCCTACGAGCAAGAGTTGTTTTCTGGTAAGGAAAGTCACTATTGCGCTCTCATTGACATACACAGTGCAAATAGCACTCGCGTGTTTTTCCAGCTATTACAGTGTATCGGACTGAAGAGGAGCTACTGTTCTTGTTAGTTTCCTAAGCAGAGTTGAACTAGATATGGCCCGTGTGTGTAGGAAGCACAGTTCTTTTGTTCTCAGCAAGCTCACTGTTCTTGCCCTATAGGAAACACTTTAGAGTAGAAGAGTGCTCTTTTCTCAAAAGCAGAGTGTGTTTCTTGTAAGGCGAGCTAGTGTTTGTTTCCCAGTCCTAAATGGAGTTGAATCCCATGCAGTTTCTGGTCCTACGAGCAAGAGATCTTTTCTCATAAGAAGAGTCACTATTGTGCTGCCATTGCCATACACAGGATAAATAGCACTGTTGTCTGTTCCCAGCATGTACAGTGTATTGGACTGAAGAGGATCTACTGTTCATTTCAGGTTCCTAAGCAGAATTGAACTAGATATGGCCGTGTGTGTAGGAAGCACAGTTTTTTAGTTCTGAGCAAGCTCACTGTTCGGACCACATAGGAAACACAGTAGAGTAGAAGAGTGATCTTTTCTCTAAAGCAGAGTGTGTTTCTTGTAAGGGGAGCTCGCGTTTGTTTCCCAGTCCTAAATAGAGTTGAATCACATGCAGTTTCTGGTCCTACGAGCAAGAGTTGTTTTCTGGTAAGGGAAGTCACAATTGTGTTCCCACTACCATACACAGTGCAAATAGCACTCGTGTCTGTTCCCAGCAAGTACAGTGTATCGGACTGAAGAGGAGCTACTGTTCTTGTCAGTTTCCTAAGCAGAGTTGAACGATATAGGGCCCGTGTGTAGGAAGCACAGTTCTCTTGTTCTGAGCAAGCTCACTGTTCTGGCCCTATAGGAAACACAGTAGAGAAGAAGAGTGCTCTTTTCTCTAAAGCAGAGTGTGTTTCTTGTAAGGCGAACTAGCGTTTGTTTCCCAGTCCTAAATGGAGTTGAATCACATGCAGTTTTTGGTCCTACGAGCAAGAGTTGTTTTCTGGTAAGAAGAGTCACTATTGCGGTCCAAATTCCATACACAGTGCAAATAGCACTCGCGTCTTTTCCCAGCAAGTACAGTGTATTGGACTGAATAGGAGCTACTGTTCTTGTCAGTTTCCTAAGCAGAGTTGAACTAGATATGATACATGTGTGTAGGAAGCACAGTTCTTTTGTTCTGAGCAAGCTCACTCTTTGGACCCCATAGGAAACACAGTAGAGTAGAAGAGTGCTCTTTTCTCTAAAGCAGAGTGTTTTTCTTGTAAGGTGAGCTTGCGTTTGTTTCCCAGTCCTAAATGGAGTTGAGTCACATGCAGTTTTTGGTCCTATGAGAAAGAGTTGTTTTCTGGTAAGAAGAGACACTACTGCTCTCCAATTGCCATAAACAGTGCAAATAGTACTCGCGTCTGTTCCCTTCAAGTACAGTGTATTGGACTGATTAGGAGCTACTGTTCTTGTCAGTTTCCTCAGCAGAGTTGAACTAGATATGATCCGTGTGTGTAGGATGCACAGTTCTTTTGTTCTGAGCAAGCTCACTGTTTGGACCCCATTGGAAACACAGTAGAGTAGAAGAGTGCACTTTTCTCAAAAGCAGAGTACGTTTTTGTAAGGCGAGCTAGCGTTTGTTTCCCAGGCCTAAATGGAGTTGAATCACATGCAGTTTCTGGTCCTACGAGCAAGAGTTGTTTTCTGGCAAGAAGAGTCACTATTGCGCTCCAATTGTCATACACAGGGCAAATAGCACTGGCGTCGGTTCCCAGCATGTACAGTGTATTGGACTGAAGAGGATCTACTGTTCTTGTCAGGTACCTAAGCAGAGTTGAACTAGATATGGCCGTGTGTGCAGGAAGCACAGTTCTTTTGTTCTGAGAAAGCTCACTGTTCTGGCCCTATAGGAAACACAGTAGAGTAGAAGAGTGCTCTTTTCTCTAAAGCAGAGTGTGTTTCTTGTAAGGCGAGCTAGCGTTTGTTTTCCAGTCCTAAATGGAGTTGAGTCACATGCAGTTTTTGGTCCCACGAGCAAGAGTTGTTTTCTGGTAAGAAGAGTCACTATTGCCCTCCTATTGCCATACACAGTGCAAATAGCACTAGCGTCTGTTCCCAGCAAGTACAGTGTATTGGACTGAATAGGAGCTACTGTTCTTGTCAGTTTCCAAAGCATAGTTGAACTAGATATGGTCCGTGTGTGTAGGAAGCACAGTTCTTTTGTTCTCAGCAAGCTCACTGTTCTGGCCCTATAGGAAACACAGTAGAGTAGAACAGTGCTCTTTTCTCAAAAGCAGAGTGTGTTTCTTGTAAGGCGAGCTAGCAGTTGTTTCCCAGTCCTAAATGGAGTTAAATCACATGCAGTTACTGCTCCTATGAGCAAGAGTTGTTTTCTGGTAAGGAAAGTCACTATTGCGCTCCCATTACCATACATAGTGCAAAGAGCACTCGGTCCGTTCCCAGCAAGTACAGTGTATCGGACTGAAGAGGAGCTACTGTTCTTGTCAGTTTCCTAAGCAGAGTTGAACTAGATATGGCCCGTGTGAAGGAAGCACAGTTCTTTTGTTCTGATCAAGCTCACTGTTCTGGCCCTATAGGAAACACAGAAGAGTAGAAGAGTGCTCTTTTCTCAAAAGCAGAGTGTGTTTCTTGTAAGGCGAGCTAGTGTTTGTTTCCCAGTCCTAAATGGAGTTGAATCACATGCAGTTTCTGGTCCTAGGAGCAAGAGATGTTTTCTGGTAAGAAGAGTCACTATTGCGCTCTCATTGTCATACACAGAGCAAATAGTACTGGCGTCTGTTCGCAGCATGTACAGTGTATGGACTGAAGAGGATCTACTGTTCTTGTCAGTTTCCTAAGCAGAATTGAATAGATATGGCCCCTGTGTGCAGGAAGCACAGTTCTTTTGTTCTCAGGAAATTCACTGTTCTGGCTCTATAGGAAACACAGTAGTGTAGAAGAGTGCTCTTTTCTCTAAAGCAGAGTGTGTTTCTTGTAAGGCGAACTAGCGTTTGTTTCCCAGTCCTAAATGGAGTTGAATCACATGCAGTTTCTGGTCCTACGAGCAAGAGTTGTTTTATGGTAAGAATAGTCACTATTGTGCTGCCATTGCCATACACAGGACAAATAGCACTGGCGTTTGTTCCCACCAAGTACAGTGTATTGGACTGAAGAGGATCTACTGTTCTTGTCAGGTTCCTAACCAGAATTGAACTAGATATGGCTGTGTGTTTAGGAAGCACAGTTTTTTTGTTCTGAGCAAGCTCACTGTTCTGGCCCTACAGGAAACACAGTAGAGTAGAAGAGTGCTCTTTTCTCCAAAGCAGAGGGTGTTTCTTGAAAGGCGAGCTAGCATTTGTTTCCCAGTCCTAAATGGAGTTGAATCCCATGCAGTTTCTTGTCCCACGAGCAAGAGTTGTGTTCTGGTAAGAAGAGTCACTATTGTGCTGCCATTGCCATACACAGGACAAATAGCACTGTTGTCTGTTCCCAGCAAGTACACTGTATTGGACTGAAGAGGATCTACTCTTCATGTCAGGTTCCTAAGCAGAATTGAACTACATATGGCCGTGTGTGTAGGAAGCAAATTCTTTTGTTCTGAGCAAGCTCACTGTTCTGGCCCTATAGGAAACACAGTAGAGTAGAACAGTGCTCTTTTCTCAAAAGCAGAGTGTGTTTCTTGTAAGGCGAGCTAGTGTTTTTTTTTTTCCCAGTCCTAAATGGAGTTGAATCACATGCAGTTTCTGGTCCTACAAACAAGAGTTGTTTTCTGGTAAGGAAAGTCACTATTGTGTTCCCATTGCCATACACAGTGCAAAGAGCACTCGCATCTTTTCCCAGCAAGTACAGTGTATCGGACTGAAGAGGAGCTACTGTTCTTGTCAGTTTCCTAAGCAGAGTTGAACGAGATATGGTGCGTGTGTAGGAAGAACAGTTCTCTTGTTCTGAGCAAGCTCACTGTTCTGGCCCTATAAGAAACACAGTAGAGTAGAAGAGTGCTCTTTTCTCAAAAGCAGAGTGTGTTTCATGTAAGGCGAGCTAGCATTTGTTTCCCATTCCTAAATGGAGTTGAATCACATGCAGTTTCTGGTCCTACGACTAAGAGTTGGTTTCTGGTAAGGAAAGACACTATTGCGCTCCCATTGCCATACCATAGAGCAAATAGCACTCGGTCCGTTCCAAGCAAGTACAGTGCATCGGACTGAAGAGGAGCTACTGTTATTGTCAGTTTTCTAAGCAGAGTTGAACTAGATATGGCCCGTGTGAAGGAAGCACAGTTCTTTTGTTCTGATCAAGCTCACTCTTCTGGACCTATAGGAAACACAGTAGAGTAGAAGAGTGCTCTTTTCTCAAAAGCAGAGTGTTTTTCTTGTAAGGCAAGCTTGCGTTTCTTTCCCAGACCTAAATGGAGTTGAGACACATGCAGATTTGATCCTACGAGCAAGAGTTTTTTTCTGGTAAGAAGAGTCACTATTGCACTCCCATTGCCATACACAGTGCAAATAGCACTTGCATCTGTTCCCAGCAAGTACAGTGTATTGGACTGAAGAGGATCTACTGTTCTTGTCAGTTTCCTAAGCAGAGTTGAACTAGATATGGCCCGTGTGTGCAGGAAGCACAGTTCTCTTGTCCTGAGCAAGCTCACTGTTCTGGCCCTATAGGAAAAACAGTAGAGAAGAAGAGTGCTCTTTTCTCTAAAGCAGAGTGTGTTTCTTGTAAGGCGAGCTAGCGTTTGTTTCCCAGTCCTAAATGGAGTTGAATCACATGCAGTTTTTGGTCCTTCTAGCAAGAGTTGTTTTCTGGTAAGAAGAGTCACTATTGCGCTCCAAATTCCATACAGAGTGCAAATAGCACTCGTGTCTTTTCCCAGCAAGTACAGTGTATTGGACTGAATAGGAGGTACTGTTCTTGTCAGTTTCCTAAGCAGAGTTGAACTAGATATGATCCATGTGTGTAGGAAGCACAGTTCTTTTGTTCTGAGCAAGCTCACTCTTTGGACCCCATAGGAAACACAGTAGAGTAGAAGAGTGCTCTTTTCTCTAAAGCAGAGTGTTTTGCTTGTAAGGTGAGCTCGCGTTTGTTTCCCAGTCCTAAATGGAGTTGAGTCACATGCAGTTTTTGGTCCTATGAGAAAGAGTTGTTTTCTGGTAAGAAGAGACACTATTGCTCTCCAATTGCCATAAACATTGCAAATAGTACTCGCGTCTGTTCCCTTCAAGTACAGTGTATTGGACTGATTAGGAGCTACTGTTCTTCTCAGTTTCCTCAGCAGAGTTGAACTAGATATGATCCGTGTGTGTAGGAAGCACAGTTCTTTTGTTCTGAGCAAGCTCACTGTTTGGACCCCGTTGGAAACACAGTAGAGTAGAAGAGTGCTCTTTTCTCAAAAGCAGAGTGTGTTTTTGTAAGGCGAGCTAGCGTTTGTTTCCCAGTCCTAAATGGTGTTGAATCACATGCAGTTTCTGGTCCTACGAGCAAGAGTTGTTTTCTGGCAAGAAGAGTCACTATTGTGCTCCGATTGTCATACACAGGGCAAATAGCACTGGCGTCGGTTCCCAGCATGTACAGTGTATTGGACTGAAGAGGATCTACTGTTCTTGTCAGGTTCCTAAGCAGAGTTGAACTAGATATGGCCGTGTGTGCAGGAAGCACAGTTCTTTTGTTCTGAGCAAGCTCACTGTTCTGGCCCTATAGGAAACACAGTAGTGTAGAAGAGTACTCTTTTCTCTAAAGCAGAGTGTGTTTCTTGTAAGGTGAGCTCGCATTTGTTTCCCAGTCCTAAATGGAGTTGAGTCACATGCAGTTTCTGGTCCTACGAGCAAGAGTTGTTTTCTGGTAAGAAGAGTCATTATTGCGCTCCTATTGCCATACACAGTGCAAATAGCACTGACGTCTGTTCCCAGCAATTACAGTGTATCGGACTGAAAAGGAGCTACTGTTCTTGTCAGTTTCCTAAGCAGAGTTGAACTAGATGTGGTCCGTGTGTAGGAAGCACAGTTTTCTGTTCTGAGCAAGCTCACTATTTGTACCCCATAGGAAACACAGTAGAGTAGAAGATTGCTCTTTTCTCAAAAGCAGAGTGTGTTTCTTGTAAGGTGAGCTAGCGTTTGTTTCCCAGTCCTAAATGAAGTTGAACTACATGCAGTTTCTGGTCCTATGAGCAAGAGTTTTTTCTGGTAAGAAGAGTCACTCTTGTGCTCACATTGCCATATACAGTGCAAATAGCACTGACGTCTGTTCCCAGCAAGTACAGTGTATTGGACTGAAGAGAAGCTACTGTTCTTGTCAGTTTCCTAAGCAGAGTTGAACTAGATATTGCCCGTGTGTGTAGGAAGCACAGTTTTCTGTTCTGAGCAAGCTCACTGTTTGGTCCCATAGGAAACACAGTAGAGTAGAAGAGTGCTCTTTTCTCCAAATCAGAGTGTGTTTCTTGTAAGGCGAGCTAGCGTTTGTTTTCTAGTCCTAAATGGAGTTGAATCACATGCAGTTTCTGGTCCTACGAGCAAGAGTTGTTTTCTGGTAAGAAGAGTCACTATTGCGCTGCCATTGCCATACACAAGACAAATAGCACTGGCGTCTGTTCCCAGCAAGTACAGTGTATTGGATTGAAGAGGATCTACTCTTCTTGTTAGGTTTATAAGCAGAATTGAACGAGATATGGCCGTGTGTGTAGGAAGCACAGTTTTTTTGTTCTGAGCAAGCTCACTTTTCGGACCCCATAGGAAACACTATAGTGTAGAAGAGTGCTCTTTTCTCTAAAGCAGATTGTGTTTCTTGTAAGGCGAGCTAGCATTTGTTTCCCAGTCCTAAATGGAGTTGAATCACATGCAGTTTCTGGTCCTATGAGCAAGAGTTGTTTTCTGGTAAGGAAAGTCACTATTGTGCTCCCATTGCCGTACACAGTGCAAATAGCACTCCCATCGGTTCCCAGCAAGTACAGTGTATTGGACTGAAGAGGAGCTACTGTTCTTGTCAGTTTCCTAAGCAGAGTTGAACTAGATATGGCCCGTGTGTGTAGGAAGCACAGTTCTTTTGTTCTGAGCAAGCTCACTGTTCGGACCCCATAGGAAACACAGTAGAGTAGAAGAGTGCTCTTTTCTCAAAAGCACAGTGTTTTTCTTGTAAGGCGAGATAGCATTTGTTTCCCAGTCCTAAAGGGAGTTGAATCACATGCAGTTTCTGGTCCTAGGAGCAAGAGTTGTTTTCTGGTAAGAAGAGTCACTATTGCGCTCTCATTGTCATACACAGAGAAAATAGCACTGGCGTCTGTTCGCAGCATGTACAGTGTATGGACTGAAGAGGATCTACTGTTCTTGTCAGTTTCCTAAGCAGAATTGAATAGATATGGCCCCTGTGTGCAGGAAGCACAGTTCTTTTGTTCTCAGGAAATTCACTGTTCTGGCTCTATAGGAAACACAGTAGTGTAGAAGAGTGCTCTTTTCTCTAAAGCAGAGTGTGTTTCTTGTAAGGCGAACTAGCGTTTGTTTCCCAGTTCTAAATGGAGTTGAATCACATGCAGTTTCTGGTCCTACGAGCAAGAGTTGTTTTATGGTAAGAATAGTCACTGTTGCGCTGCCATTGCCATACACAGGACAAATAGCACTGGCGTATGTTCCCTGCAAGTACAGTGTATTGGACTGAAGAGGATCTACTGTTCTTGTCAGGTTCCTAATCAGAATTGAACTAGATATGGCCGTGTGTGTAGGAAGCACAGTTCCTTTGTACTGAGCAAGCTCACTGTTTTGACCACAGCGGAAACACAGTAAAGTAGAATAGTGCTCTTTTCTCAAAAGCAGAGGATGTTTCTTGTAAGGCGAGCTAGCGTTTGTTTCCCAGTCCTAAATGGAGTTGAATCCCATGCAGTTTCTGGTCCTACGAGCAAGAGTTGTGTTCTGGTAAGAAGAGTCACTATTGTGCTGCCATTGCCATACACAGGACAAATATCACTGTTGTCTGTTCCCAGCAAGTACACTGTATTGAACTGAAGAGGATCTACTGTTCATGTCAGGTTCCTAAGCAGAATTGAACTAGATATGGCCCTGTGTGTAGGAAGCACAGTCTTTTGTTCTGAGCATGCTCACTGTTCTGGCCCTATAGGAAACACAGTAGAGTAGAAGAGTGCTCTTTTCTCAAAAGCAGAGTGTGTTTCTTGTAAGGCGAGCTAGTGTTTTTTTTTCCCAGTCCTAAATGGAGTTTAATCACATGCAGTTTCTGGTCCTACAAAAAAGAGTTGTTTTCTGGTAAGGAAAGTCACTATTGTGTTCCCATTGCCATACACAGTGCAAAGAGCACTCGCGTCTGTTCCCTGCAAGTACAGTGTATCGGACTGAAGAGGAGCTACTGTTCTTGTCAGTTTCCTAAGCAGAGTTGAACTAGATATGGCCCGTGTGTGTAGGAAGCACAGTTCTTTTGTTCTGAGCAAGCTCACTATTCGGATCCCATAGGAGACTCAGTAGAGAAGAAGAGTAATCTTTTCTCAAAAGCAGAGTGTGTTTCATGTAAGGCGAGCTAGCATTTGTTTCCCAGTCCTTAATGGAGTTGAATCACATGCAGTTTCTGGTCCTACGAGCAAGAGTTGTTTTCTGGTAAGAAAAGTCACTATTGAGCTCCCATTACCATACACAGTGCAAATAGCACTCGCGTGTGTTCTCAGCTAGTACAGGGTATCGTAATGAAGAGGAGCTACTGTTTTTGTCAGTTTCCTCAGCAGAGTTGAACTAGATATGGCCCGTGTGTGTAGGAAGCACAGCTTTTTTTTTTCTGAGCAAGATCACTGTTCTGGCCCTATAGGAAACACTTTAGAGTATAAGAGGGCTCTTTTCTCAAAAGCAGAGTGTGTTTCTTGTAATGCGAGCTAGCGTTTGTTTCCCAGTCCTAAATGGAGTTGAATCTCATGCAGTTTCTGGTCCTACGATCAAGAGTTGTTTTCTGGTAAGAAGAGTCACTATTGTGCTCCCATTGCCATACACAGTGCAAATAGCACTCGCGTCTGTTCCCAGCAAGTATAGTGTATCGGACTGAAGAGTAGCTACTGTTGTTGTCAATTTCCTAAACAGAGTTGAACGAGATATGGCCCGTGAGTGTAGGAAGCTCAGTTCTTTTGTTCTGAGCAAGCTCACTGTTTTGACCACATAGGAAACACAGTAGAGTAGAAGAGTGCTCTTCTCAAAAGCAGGGTGTGTTTCTTGTAAGGCGAGCTAGTGTTTGTTTCCCAGTCCTAAATGGAGTTGAATCACATGCAGTTTCTGGTCCTACGAGCAAGAGTTGTTTTCTGGTAAGGAAAGCCACTATTGCGCTCCTATTGCCATACACAGTGCAAATAGCACTCGCGTTTGTTCCCAGCAATTACAGTGCATCGGACTGAAGAGGAGCTACTGTTCTTGTCAGTTTCATAAGCAGAGTTGAACTAGATATGGTCCGTGTGTAGGAAGCACAGTTTTCTGTTCTGAGCAAGCTCACTGTTTGGACCCCATAGGAAACACAGTGGAGTAGATGAGTGCTCTTTTCTCAAAAGCAGAGTGTGTTTCTTGTAAGGCGAGCTAGCATTTGTTTCCCAGTCCTAAATGGAGTTGAATCCCATGCAGTTTCTGCTCCTACGAGCAAGAGTTGTTTTCTGGTAAGGAAAGTCACTATGGCGCTCCCATTGCCATACACAGTGCAAATAGCACTCGCGTGTGTTCCCAGCTAGTACAGTGTACCGGACTGAAGAGGAGCTACTGTTTTTGTCAGTTTACTAAGCAGAGTTCAACTAGATATGGCCCGTGTGTGTAGGAAGCACAGTTTTTTTTTTCTGAGCAAGCTCACTGTTCTGGCCCTATAGGAAACACTTTAGAGTATAAGAGGGCTCTTTTCTCAAAAGCAGAGTGTGTTTCTTGTAATGCGAGCTCGCGTTTGTTTCCCAGTCCTAAATGGAGTTGAATCTCATGCAGTTTCTGGTCCTACAAGCAAGAGTTGTTTTCTGTTAAGAAGAGTCACTATTGTGCTCCCATTGTCATGCACAGAGCAAATAGCACTGGCGTCAGTTCCCAGCAAGTACAGTGTATCGGACTGAAGAGTAGCTACTGTTGTTGTCAGTTTCCTAAGCAGAGTTGAACGAGATATGGCCCATGTGTGTAGGAAGCTCAGTTCTTTTGTTCTGAGCAAGCTCACTGTTCTGGCCCTATAGGAAACACTGTAGAGTAGTAGAGTGCTCTTTTCTCTAAAGCAGAGTGTGTTTCTTGTAAGGCGAGCTCGCGTTTGTTTCCCAGTCCTAAATGGAGTTGAGCCACATGCAGCTTTTGGTCCTACGAGCAAGAGTTGTTTTCTGGTAAGAAGAGTCACTATTTTGCTCCAATTGCCATACACAGTGCAAATAGCACTCGCGTCTGTTCCCAGCAAGTACAGTGTATTGGACTGAATAGGAGCTACTGTTCTTGTTAGTTTCCAAAGCATAGTTGAACTAGATATGGTCCGTTTGTGTAGGAAGCACAGTTCTTTTGTTCTCAGCAAGCTCACTGTTCTGGCCCTATAGGAAACACAGTAGAGTAGAAGAGTGCTCTTTTCTCTAAAGCAGAGTGTGTTTCTTGTAAGGCGAGCTAGCGTTTGTGTCCCAGTCCTAAATGGAGTTGAATCACATGCAGTTTCTGGTCCTACGAGCAAGAGTTGTTTTATGGTAAGAATAGTCTCTATTGCGCTGCCATTGCCATACACAGGACAAATAGCACTGGCATCTGTTCCCAGCAAGTACAGTGTATTGCACTGAAGAGGATCTACTATTCTTGTCAATTTCCTAAGCAGAATTGAACTAGATATAACCGTATGTGTAAGAAGCACAGTTCTTTTGTTCTGAGCAAGCTCACTGTTTCGGTCTTAATGGAAACACAGTTGAGTAGAAGAGTGCTCTTTTCTCAAAAGCAGAGTGTGTTTCTTGTAATGCGAACTCGCGTTTGTTTCCCAGTCCTAAATGGAGTTGAGTCACATGCAGTTTTTTGTCCTACGAGCAAGAGTTGTTTTCTGGTAAGACGAGTCACTATTGTGCTCCAATTGCCATACACAGTGCAAGTAGCACTCGCGTCTGTTCCCAGCAAGTACAGTGTATTGGACTGAAGAGGAGCTACTGTTCTTGTCAGTTTCCTAAGCAGAGTTGAACTAGATATGGCCCGTGTGTGTAGGAAGCACAGTTCTTTTGTTCTGAGCAGGCTCACTGTTCTGGCCCTATAGGAAACACAGTAGAGTAGAAGAGTGCTCTTTTCTCAAAAGCAGAGTGTGTTTCTTGTAAGGCCAGCTAGCGTTTGTTTCCCAGACCTAAATGGAGTTGAATCACATGCAGTTTCCTGTCCTACGAGCAAGAGTTGTTTTCTGGTAAGGAAGTCACTATTGTGTTCCCATTGCCATACACAGAGCAAATAGCACTCGCGTCTGTTCCCAGCAAGTACAGTGTATCGGACTGAAGAGGAGCTACTGTTCTTGTCAGTTTCCTAAGCAGAGTTGAATGAGATATGGCCCGTGTGTGTAGGAAGCACATTTCTTTTGTTCTGAGTAAGCTCACTGTTTGGACCCCATAGGAAACACAGTGGAGTAGAACAGTGCTCTTTTCTCTAAAGCGAGTGTTTTTCTTGTAAGGCGAGCTCGCGTTTGTTTCCCAGTCCTAAATGGAGTTGAGCCACATGCAGCTTTTGGTCCTACGAGCAAGAGTTGTTTTCTGGTAAGAAGAGTCACTATTTTGCTCCAATTGCCATACACAGTGCAAATAGCACTCGCGTCTGTTCCCAGCAAGTACAGTGTATTGGACTGAATAGGAGCTACTGTTCTTGTTAGTTTCCAAAGCATAGTTGAACTAGATATGGTCCGTTTGTGTAGGAAGCACAGTTCTTTTGTTCTCAGCAAGCTCACTGTTCTGGCCCTATAGGAAACACAGTAGAGTAGAAGAGTGCTCTTTTCTCTAAAGCAGAGTGTGTTTCTTGTAAGGCGAGCTAGCGTTTGTGTCCCAGTCCTAAATGGAGTTGAATCACATGCAGTTTCTGGTCCTACGAGCAAGAGTTGTTTTATGGTAAGAATAGTCTCTATTGCGCTGCCATTGCCATACACAGGACAAATAGCACTGGCATCTGTTCCCAGCAAGTACAGTGTATTGCACTGAAGAGGATCTACTATTCTTGTCAATTTCCTAAGCAGAATTGAACTAGATATAACCGTATGTGTAAGAAGCACAGTTCTTTTGTTCTGAGCAAGCTCACTGTTTCGGTCTTAATGGAAACACAGTTGAGTAGAAGAGTGCTCTTTTCTCAAAAGCAGAGTGTGTTTCTTGTAATGCGAACTCGCGTTTGTTTCCCAGTCCTAAATGGAGTTGAGTCACATGCAGTTTTTTGTCCTACGAGCAAGAGTTGTTTTCTGGTAAGACGAGTCACTATTGTGCTCCAATTGCCATACACAGTGCAAGTAGCACTCGCGTCTGTTCCCAGCAAGTACAGTGTATTGGACTGAAGAGGAGCTACTGTTCTCGTCAGTTTCCTAAGCAGAGTTGAACTAGATATGGCCCGTGTGTGTAGGAAGCACAGTTCTTTTGTTCTGAGCAGGCTCACTGTTCTGGCCCTATAGGAAACACAGTAGAGTAGAAGAGTGCTCTTTTCTCAAAAGCAGAGTGTGTTTCTTGTAAGGCCAGCTAGCGTTTGTTTCCCAGACCTAAATGGAGTTGAATCACATGCAGTTTCCTGTCCTACGAGCAAGAGTTGTTTTCTGGTAAGGAAGTCACTATTGTGTTCCCATTGCCATACACAGAGCAAATAGCACTCGCGTCTGTTCCCAGCAAGTACAGTGTATCGGACTGAAGAGGAGCTACTGTTCTTGTCAGTTTCCTAAGCAGAGTTGAATGAGATATGGCCCGTGTGTGTAGGAAGCACATTTCTTTTGTTCTGAGTAAGCTCACTGTTTGGACCCCATAGGAAACACAGTGGAGTAGAACAGTGCTCTTTTCTCTAAAGCGAGTGTTTTTCTTGTAAGGTGAGCTCACGTTTGTTTCCCAGTCCTAAATGGAGTTGAGTCACATACAGTTTTTTGTCCTACGAGCAAGAGTTGTTTTCTGGTAAGAAGAGTCACTATTGCGCTCCAATTGCCATACACAGTGCAAATAGTACTCGCGTCTGTTCCCTTCAAGTACAGTGTATTGGACTGATTAGGAGCTACTGTTCTTGTCAGTTTCCTCAGCACAGTTGAACTAGATATGGTCCGTGTGTGTAGGAAGCACAGTTCTTTTGTTCTGAGCAAGCTCACTGTTTGGACCCCATTGTAAACACACTAGAGTAGAAGAGTGCTCTTTTCTCAAAAGCAGAGTGTGTTTCTTGTAAGGCAAGCTAGCATTTGTTTCCCAGTCCTAAATGGAGTTGAATCCCATGCAGTTTCTGGTCCTACGAGCAAGAGTTGTTTTCTGGTAAGAAGAGTCACTATTGTGCTCCAATTGTCATACACAGGGCAAATAGCACTGGCGTCTGTTCCCAGTATGTACAGTGTATTGGACTGAACAGGATCTACTGTTCTTGTCAGGTTCCTAAGCAGAGTTGAACTAGATATGGCCATGTGTGTAGGAAGAACAGTTCTTTTGTTCTGAGCAAGCTCACTGTTCTGGCACTATAGGAAACACAGTAGAGTAGAACAGTGCTCTTTTCTCAAAAGCCGAGTGTGTTTCTTGTAAGGCGATCCAGCGTTTGATTGCCAGTCCTAAATGGAGTGGATTCACATGCAGTTTCTGATCCTACGAGCAAGAGTTGTTTTCTGGTAAGGAAGTCACTATTGTGCTCCCATTGCCATACACAGTGCAAATAGCACTCGCGTCTGTTCCCAGCAAGTACAGTGTATCAGACTGAAGAGGAGCTACTGTTCTTGTCAGTTTCCTCAGCACAGTTGAACTAGATATGGTCCGTGTGTGTAGGAAGCACAGTTCTTTTGTTCTGAGCAAGCTCACTGTTTGGACCACATAGGAAACACAGTAGAGTAGAAGAGTGCTCTTTTCTCAAAAGCAGAGTGTGTTTCATGTAAGGGGAGCTCGCATTTGTTTCCCAGTCCTAAATGGAGTTGAATCCCATGCAGTTTCTGGTCCTACAAGCAAGAGTTGTTTTCTGGGAAGGAAAGTCACTTTGCGCTCCCATTGCCATACACAGTGCAAATAGCACTCGCGTCTGTTCCCAGCAATTACAGTGTATCGGACTGAAGAGGAGCTACTGTTCTTGTCAGTTTCCTAAGCAGAGTTGAACTAGATATGGCCCGTGTGTAGGAAGCACAGTTCTTTTGTTCTCAGCAAGCTCACTGTTCTGGCCCGATAGGAAACACTGTAGAGTAGAAGAGTGCTCTTTTCTCAAAAGCAGAGTGTGTTTCTTGTAAAACGAGCTATCGTTTGTTTCCCAGTCCAAAATGGAGTTGAATCACATGCAGTTTCTGGTCCTATGAGCAAGAGTTGTTTTCTGGTAAGAAGAGTCACTATTGTGCTCCCATTGTCATACACAGGGCAAATAGCGCTGGCGTCTGTTCCCAGCATGTACAGTGTATTGGACTGAAGAGGATCTACTGTTCTTGTCAGGTTCCTAAGCAGAGTTGAACTAGATATGGCCGTGTGTGTAGGAAGCACTGTTCTTTTGTTCTGAGCAAGCTCAGTGTTCTGGCCCTATAGGAAACACAGTAGAGTAGAAGAGTGCTCTTTTCTCTAAAGCAGAGTGTGTTTCTTGTAAGGCAAGCTCACGTTTGTTTCCCAGTCCTAAATGGAGTTGAGTCACATGCAGTTTTTGGTCCTATGAGCAAGAGTTGTTTTCTGGTAAGAGGAGTCACTATTTTGCTCTAATTGCCACACAGTGCAAATAGCACTCGCATCTGTTCCCAGCAAGTACAGTGCATTGGACTGAATAGGAGCTACTGTTCTTGTTAGTTTCCAAAGCATAGTTGAACTAGATATGGTCCGTTTGTGTAGGAAGCACAGTTCTTTTGTTCTCAGCAAGCTCACTGTTCTGGCCCTATAGGAAACACAGTAGAGTAGAACAGTGCTCTTTTCTCAAAAGCAGAGTGTGTTTCTTGTAAGGCGAGCTAGCGTTTGTGTCCCAGTCCTAAATGGAGTTGAATCACATGCAGTTTCTGGTCCTAAGAGCAAGAGTTGTTTTATGGTAAACTTAGTCACTATTGCGCTGCCATTGCCATACACAGGACAAATAGCACTGGCATCTGTTCCCAGCAAGTACAGTGTATTGCACTGAAGATGATCTCCTATTCTTGTCAATTTCCTAAGCAGAATTGAACTAGATATGACCGTATGTGTAGGAAGCACAGTTCTTTTTTCTGAGCAAGCTCACTGTTTTGGTCTTAATGGAAACACAGTTGAGTAGAAGAGTGCTCTTTTCTCAAAAGCAGAGTGTGTTTCTTGTAAGGCGAACTCGCGTTTGTTTCCCAGTCCTAAATGGAGTTGAGTCACATGCAGTTTTTTGTCCTACGAGCAAGAGTTGTTTTCTGGTAAGACGAGTCACTATTGTGCTCCAATTGCCATACACAGTGCAAATAGCACTCGCGTCTGTTCCCAGCAAGTACAGTGTATTGGACTGAAGAGGAGCTACTGTTCTTGTCAGGTTCCTAAGCAGAGTTGAACTAGATATGGTCCGTATGTGTAGGAAGCACAGTTCTTTTGTTCTGAGCAAGCTCACTGTTTGGACCCCATAGGAAACACAGTAGAGTAGAAGAGTGCTCTCTTCTCAAAAGTAGAGTGTGTTTCTTGTAAGGCGAGCTAGCATTTGTTTCCCAGTCTTAACTGGAGTTGAATCCCATGCAGTTTCTGGTCCTAGGAGCAAGAGTTGTTTTCTGGTAAGAAGAGTCACTATTGTGCTCCCATTGTCATACACAGGGCATATAGCACTCGCTTCTGTTCCCAGCAAGTACAGTGTTTTGGACTGAAGTGGATCTACTATTCTTGTCAGTTTCCTAAGCAGAATTGAAGTAGATATGACCGTGTGTTTAGGAAGCACAGTTCTTTTGTTCTGCGCAAGCTCACTCTTTTGGCCCTATAGGAAACACAGTAGAGTAGAAGAGTGCTCTTTTCTCAAAAGCAGAGTGTGTTTCTTGTAAGGCGAGCTCGCGTTTGTTTCCCAGTCCTAAATGGAATTGAGTCACATGCAGTTTTTGCTCC
Source organism: Peromyscus eremicus (assembly GCF_949786415.1). Lineage (NCBI taxonomy): Eukaryota > Metazoa > Chordata > Mammalia > Rodentia > Cricetidae > Peromyscus > Peromyscus eremicus. The sequence continues at coordinate 77,666 of NW_026734894.1, read as the reverse complement.
TACGAGCAAGAGTTGTTTTCTGGTAAGAAGAGTCACTATTGTTCTCCCATTGTCATACACAGTGCAAATAGCACTCGCGTCTGTTCCCAGCAAGTACAGTGTATTGGACTGAATAGGAGCTACTGTTCTTGTCAGTTTCCTAAGCAGAGTTGAACTAGATATGGTCCGTGTGTGTAGGAAGCACAGTTCTTTTGTTCTCAGCAAGCTTACTGTTCTGGCCCCATAGGAAACACAGTAGAGTAGAAGAGTGCTCTTTTCTCAAAAGCAGAGTGTGTTTCTGGTAAGGCGAGCTAGTGTTTGTTGCCCAGTCCTAAATGGAGTTGAATCACATGCAGTTTCTGGTCCTACGAGCAAGAGTTTTTTTTCTCGTAAGGAAGTAACTGTTGTGCTCCCATTGCCATACACAGTGCAAATAGCACTCGCGTCTGTTCCCAGCAAGTACAGTGTATCGGACTGAAGAGGAGCTACTGTTCTTGTCAGTTTCCTAAGCAGAGTTGAACTAGATATTGTCCGTGTTTAGGAAGCACAGCTCTTTTGTTCTGAGCAAGCTCACTGTTCTGGCCCTACAGGAAACACTTTAGAGTAGAAGAGTGCTCTTTTCAATAAAGCAGAGTGTGTTTCTTGTAAGGCGAGCTAGCATTTGTTTCCCAGTCCTAAATGGAGTTGAATCCCATGCAGTTTCTAGTCCTAGGAGCAAGAGTTGTTTCTGGTAAGAAGAGTCACTATTGTGCTGCCATTGCCATACACAAGACAAATAGCACTGGTGTCTGTTCCCAGGAATTAGAGTGTATTGGACTGAAGAGGATCTACTGTTCTTGTAAGGTTTATAAGCAGAATTGAACTAGATATGGCCGTTTGTGTAGGAAGCACAGTTTTTTTGTTCTGAGCAAGCTCACTGTTCGGACACCATAGGAAACACAGTAGAGTAGAAGAGTGCTCTTTTCTCTAAAGCAGATTGTGTTTATTGTAAGGCGAGCTAGCATTTGTTTCCCAGTCCTAAATGGAGTTGAATCACATACAGTTTTTTGTCCTACGAGCAAGAGTTGTTTTCTGGTAAGAAGAGTCACTATTGCGCTCCAATTGCCATACACAGTGCAAATAGTACTCGCGTCTGTTCCCTTCAAGTACAGTGTATTGGACTGATTAGGAGCTACTGTTCTTGTCAGTTTCCTAAGCACAGTTGAACTAGATATGGTTCGTGTGTGTAGGGAGCACAGTTCTTTTGTTCTGAGCAAGCTCACTGTTTGGACCCCATTGTAAACACAGTAGAGTAGAAGAGTGCTCTTTACTCAAAAGCAGAGTGTGTTTCTTGTAAGGCAAGCTAGCATTTGTTTCCCAGTCCTAAATGGAGTTGAATCACATGCAGTTTCTGGTCCTACGAGCAAGAGTTGTTTTCTGGTAAGAAGAGTCACTATTGTGCTCCAATTGTCATACACAGGGCAAATAGCACTGGCGTCTGTTCCCAGTATGTACAGTGTACTGGACTGAACAGGATCTACTGTTCTTGTAAGGTTCCTAAGCAGAGTTGTACTAGATATGGCCGTGTGTGTAGGAAGCACAGTTCTTTTGTTCTGAGCAAGCTCACTGTTCTGGCCCTACAGGAAACACTTTAGAGTAGAAGAGTGCTCTTTTCAATAAAGCAGAGTGTGTTTCTTGTAAGGCAAGCTAGCGTTTGTTTCCCAGTTCTAAATGGAGTTGAATCCCATGCAGTTTCTGGTCCTAGGAGCAAGAGTTGTTTCTGGTAAGAAGAGTCACTATTGTGCTACCATTGCCATACACAGGACAAATAGCACTGGCGTCTGTTCCCAGGAAGTAGAGTTTATTGGACTGAAGAGGATCTCCTGTTCTTGTCAGGTTTATAAGCAGAATTGAACTAGATATGGCCGTTTGTGTAGGAAGCACAGTTTTTTTGTTCTGAGCAAGCTCACTGTTCGGACCCCATAGGAAACACAGTAGAGTAGAAGAGTGTTCTTTTCTCAAAAGCAGAGTGTGTTTATTGTAAGGCGAGCTAGCATTTGTTTCCCAGTCCTAAATGGAGTTGAATCACATACAGTTTCTGGTCCTACGAGCAAGAGTTGTTTTCTGGTAAGGAAAGTCACTATTGCGCTCCCAATGACATAAGCAGTGCAAATAGCACTCGCGTCTGTTCCCAGCAAGTACAGTGTATTGGACTGAAGAGGAGGTACTGTTCTTTTCAGTTTCCTAAGCAGAGTTGAACTAGATATGGCCCGTGTGTGTAGGAAGCACAGTTCTTTTGTTCTGAGCAGGCTCACTGTACTGGCCCTATAGGAAAAACAGTAGAGTAGAAGAGTGCTCTTTTCTCAAAAGCAGAGTGTGTTTCTTGTAAGGCCAGCTAGCGTTTGTTTCCCAGTCCTAAATGGAGTTGAATCACATGCAGTTTCTGGTCCTACGAGCAAGAGTTGTTTTCTCGTAAGGAAGTCACTATTGTGTTCCCATTGCCATACACAGAGCAAATAGCACTCGCGTCTGTTCCCAGCAAGTACAGTGTATCGGACTGAAGAGGAGCTACTGTTCTTGTCAGTTTCCTAAGCAGAGTTGAATGAGATATGGCCCGTGTGTGTAGGAAGCACAGTTCTTTTGTTCTGAGTAAGCTCACTGTTTGGACCCCATAGGATACACAGTAGAGTAGAACAGTGCTCTTTTCTCTAAAGCGAGTGTTTTTCTTGTAAGGTGAGATCACGTTTGTTTCCCAGTCCTAAATGGAGTTGAGTCACATACAGTTTTTTGTCCTACGAGCAAGAGTTGTTTTCCTGTAAGAAGAGTCACTATTGCGCTCCAATTGCCATACACAATGCAAATAGTACTCGCGTCTGTTCCCTTCAAGTACAGTGTATTGGACTGATTAGGAGCTACTGTTCTTGTCAGTTTCCTCAGCACAGTTGAACTAGATATGGTCCGTGTGTGTAGGAAGCACAGTTCTTTTGTTCTGAGCAAGCTCACTGTTTGGACCCCATTGTAAACACAGTAGAGTAGAAGAGTGCTCTTTTCTCAAAAGCAGAGTGTGTTTCTTGTAAGGCAAGCTAGCATTTGTTTCCCAGTCCTAAATGGAGTTGAATCCCATGCAGTTTCTGGTCCTACGAGCAAGAGTTGTTTTCTGGTAAGAAGAGTCACTATTGTGCTCCAATTGTCATACACAGGGCAAATAGCACTGGCGTCTGTTCCCAGTATGTACAGTGTATTTGACTGAACAGGATCTACTGTTCTTGTCAGGTTCCTAAGCAGAGTTGAACTAGATATGGCCGTGTGTGTAGGAAGAACAGTTCTTTTGTTCTGAGCAAGCTCACTGTTCTGGCACTATAGGAAACACAGTAGAGTAGAACAGTGCTCTTTTCTCAAAAGCCGAGTGTGTTTCTTGTAAGGCGATCCAGCGTTTGTTTGCCAGTCCTAAATGTAGTGGATTCACATGCAGTTTCTGGTCCTACGAGCAAGAGTTGTTTTCTGGTAAGGAAGTCACTATTGTGTTCCCATTGCCATACACAGTGCAAATAGCACTCGCGTCTGTTCCCAGCAAGTACAGTGTATCAGACTGAAGAGGAGCTACTGTTCTTGTCAGTTTCCTCAGCACAGTTGAACTAGATATGGTCCGTGTGTGTAGGAAGCACAGTTCTTTTGTTCTGAGCAAGCTCACTGTTTGGACCACATAGGAAACACAGTAGAGTAGAAGAGTGCTCTTTTCTGAAAAGCACAGTGTGTTTCATGTAAGGGGAGCTAGCATTTGTTTCCCAGTCCTAAATGGAGTTGAATCCCATGCAGTTTCTGGTCCTACAAGCAAGAGTTGTTTTCTGGGAAGGAAAGTCACTTTGCGCTCCCATTGCCATACACAGTGCAAATAGCACTCGCGTCTGTTCCCAGCAATTACAGTGTATCGGACTGAAGAGGAGCTACTGTTCTTGTCAGTTTCCTAAGCAGAGTTGAACTAGATATGGCCCGTGTGTAGGAAGCACAGTTCTTTTGTTCTCAGCAAGCTCACTGTTCTGGCCCGATAGGAAACACTGTAGAGTAGAAGAGTGCTCTTTTCTCAAAAGCAGAGTGTGTTTCTTGTAAAACGAGCTATCGTTTGTTTCCCAGTCCTAAATGGAGTTGAATCACATTCAGTTTCTGGTCCTATGAGCAAGAGTTGTTTTCTGGTAAGAAGAGTCACTATTGTGCTCCCATTGTCATACACAGGGCAAATAGCGCTGGCGTCTGTTCCCAGCACGTACAGTGTATTGGACTGAAGAGGATCTACTGTTCTTGTCAGGTTCCTAAGCAGAGTTGAACTAGATATGGCCGTGTGTGTAGGAAGCACAGTTCTTTTGTTCTGAGCAAGCTCAGTGTTCTGGCCCTATAGGAAACACAGTAGAGTAGAAGAGTGCTCTTTTCTCTAAAGCAGAGTGTGTTTCTTGTAAGGCAAGCTCGCGTTTGTTTCCCAGTCCTAAATGGAGTTGAGTCACATGCAGTTTTTGGTCCTACGAGCAAGAGTTGTTTTCTGGTAAGAAGAGTCACTATTTCGCTCCAATTGCCACACAGTGCAAATAGCACTCGCATCTGTTCCCAGCAAGTACAGTGTATTGGACTGAATAGGAGCTACTGTTCTTGTTAGTTTCCAAAGCATAGTTGAACTAGATATGGTCCGTTTGTGTAGGAAGCATAGTTCTTTTGTTCTCAGCAAGCTCACTGTTCTGGCCCGATAGGAAACACAGTAGAGTAGAACAGTGCTCTTTTCTCAAAAGCAGAGTTTGTTTCTTGTAAGGCGAGCTAGCGTTTGTGTCCCAGTCCTAAATGGAGTTGAATCACATGCAGTTTCTGGTCCTAAGAGCAAGAGTTGTTTTATGGTAAGAATAGTCACTATTGCGCTGCCATTGCCATACACAGGACAAATAGCACTGGCATCTGTTCCCAGCAAGTACAGTGTATTGCACTGAAGAGGATCTACTATTCTTGTCAATTTCCTAAGCAGAATTGAACTAGATATGACCGTATGTGTAGGAAGCACAGTTCTTTTGTTCTGAGCAAGCTCACTGTTTTGGTCTTAATGGAAACACAGTTGAGTAGAAGAGTGCTCTTTTCTCAAAAGCAGAGTGTGTTTCTTGTAAGGCTAACTCGCATTTGTTTCCCAGTCCTAAATGGAGTTGAGTCACATGCAGTTTTTTGTCCTACGAGCAAGAGTTGTTTTCTGGTAAGACGAGTCACTATTGTGCTCCAATTGCCATACACAGTGCAAATAGCACTCGCGTCTGTTTCCAGCAAGTACAGTGTATTGGACTGAAGAGGAGCTACTGTTCTTGTCAGGTTCCTAAGCAGAGTTGAACTAGATATGGTCCGTGTGTGTAGGAAGAACAGTTCTTTTGTTCTGAGCAAGCTCACTGTTTGGACCCCATAGGTAACACAGTAGAGTAGAAGAGTGCTCTCTTCTCAAAAGTAGAGTGTGTTTCTTGTAAGGCGAGCTAGCATTTGTTTCCCAGTCTTAACTGGAGTTGAATCCCATGCAGTTTCTGGTCCTAGGAGCAAGAGTTGTTTTCTGGTAAGAAGAGTCACTATTGTGCTCCCATTGTCATACACAGGGCATATAGCACTCGCGTCTTTTCCCAGCAAGCACAGTGTTTTGGACTGAAGAGGATCTACTATTCTTGTCAGTTTCCTAAGCAGAATTGAAGTAGATATGACCGTGTGTTTAGGAAGCACAGTTCTTTTGTTCTGAGCAAGCTCACTCTTTTGGCCCTATAGGAAACACAGTAGAGTAGAAGAGTGCTCTTTTCTCAAAAGCAGAGTGTGTTTCTTGTAAGGCGAGCTCACGTTTGTTTCCCAGTCCTAAATGGAGTTGAGTCACATGCAGTTTTTGCTCCTACGAGCAAGAGTTGTTTTCTGGTAAGAAGAGTCACTATTGTTCTCCCATTGTCATACACAGTGCAAATAGCACTCACGTCTGTTCCCAGCAAGTACAGTGTATTGGACTGAATAGGAGCTACTGTTCTTGTCAGTTTCCTAAGCAGAGTTGAACTAGATATTGTCCGTGTGTAGGAAGCACAGCTCTTTTGTTCTGAGCAAGCTCACTGTTCTGGCCCTACAGGAAACACTTTAGAGTAGAAGAGTGCTCTTTTCAATAAAGCAGAGTGTGTTTCTTGTAAGGCGAGCTAGCATTTGTTTCCCAGTCCTAAATGGAGTTGAATCCCATGCAGTTTCTAGTCCTAGGAGCAAGAGTTGTTTCTGGTAAGAAGAGTCACTATTGTGCTGCCATTGCCATACACAAGACAAATAGCACTGGCGTCTGTTCCCAGGAAGTAGAGTTTATTGGACTGAAGAGGATCTCCTGTTCTTGTCAGGTTTATAAGCAGAATTGAACTAGATATGGCCGTTTGTGTAGGAAGCACAGTTTTTTTGTTCTGAGCAAGCTCACTGTTCGGACCCCATAGAAAACACAGTAGAGTAGAAGAGTGCTCTTTTCTCTAAAGCAGATTGTGTTTATTGTAAGGCGAGCTAGCATTTGTTTCCCAGTCCTAAATGGAGTTGAATCACATACAGTTTCTGGTCCTACGAGCAAGAGTTGTTTTCTGGTAAGGAAAGTCACTATTGTGCTCCCATTGCCATATACAGTGCAAATAGCACTCGCGTCTGTTCCCAGCAAGTACAGTGTATTGGACTGAAGAGGAGCTACTGTTCTTGTCAGTTTCCTAAGCAGAGTTGAGCTAGATATGGCCCGTGTGTGTAGGAATCACAGTTTTTTTTTTTTTCTGAGCAAGCTCACTGTTCTGGCCCTTTAGGAAACACAGTAGAGTAGAACAGTGCTCTTTTCTCAAAAGCAGAGTGTGTTTCTTGTTCGGCCAGCTAGCGTTTGTTTCCCAGTCCTAAATGGAGTTGAATCACATGCAGTTTCCTGTCCTACGAGCAAGAGTTGTTTTCTGGTAAGGAAGTCACTATTGTGCTCCCATTGCCATACACAGGGCAAATAGCACTCGCGTCTATTCCCAGCAAGTACAGTGTATCGGACTGAAGAGGAGCTACTGTTCTTGTCAGTTTCCTAAGCAGAGTTGAATGAGATATGGCCCGTGTGTGTAGGAAGCACAGTTCTTTTGTTCTGTGTTAGCTCACTGTTTGGACTCCATAGGAAACACAGTAGAGTAGAACAGTGCTCTTTTCTCTAAAGCGAGTGTTTTTCTTGTAAGGTGAGCTCAAGTTTGTTTCCCAGTCCTAAATGGAGTTGAGTCACATACAGTTTTTTGTCCTACGAGCAAGAGTTGTTTTCTGGTAAGAAGAGTCACTATTGCGCTCCAATTGCCATACACAGTGCAAATAGTACTCGCGTCTGTTCCCTTCAAGTACAGTGTATTGGACTGATTAGGAGCTACTTTTCTTGTCAGTTTCCTAAGCACATTTGAACTAGATATGGTTCGTGTGTGTAGGGAGTACAGTTCTTTTGATCTGAGCAAGCTCACTGTTTGGACCCCATTGTAAACACAGTAGAGTAGAAGAGTGCTCTTTACTCAAAAGCAGAGTGTGTTTCTTGTAAGGCAAGCTAGCATTTGTTTCCCAGTCCTAAATGGAGTTGAATCACATGCAGTTTCTGGTCCTACGAGCAAGAGTTGTTTTCTGGTAAGAAGAGTCACTATTGTGCTCCAATTTTCATACACAGGGCAAATAGCACTGGCGTCTGTTCCCAGTATGTACAGTGTATTGGACTGAACAGGATCTACTGTTCTTGTCAGGTTCATAAGCAGAATTGAACTAGATATGGCCGTGTGTGTAGGAAGCACAGTTTTTTTGTTCTGAGCAAGCTCACTGTTCGGACCCCATAGGAAACACAGTTGAGTAGAAGAGTGCTCATTTCTCTAAAGCAGAATTTGTTTTTTGTAAGGCGAGCTAGCATTTGTTTCCCAGTCCTAAATGGAGTTGAATCACATACAGTCTCTGGTCCTACGAGCAAGAGTTGTTTTCTGGTAAAGAAAGTCACTATTGCGCTCCCATTGACATACACAGTGCAAATAGCACTCGCGTATGTTCCCAGCAAGTACAGTGTATCAGACTGAAGAGGAGCTACTGTTCTTGTCAGTTTCCTAAGCAGAGTTGAACGAGATATGTCCCGCGTGTTTGGGAAGCACAGTTCTTTTGTTCTGAGCAAGCTCACTGTTTGGACACCACAGGAAACACAGTAGAGTAGAAGAGTGCTCTTTTCTCAAAAGCAGAGTGTGTTTCTTGTAAGGCGAGCTAGCGTTTGTTTCCCAGTCCTAAATGGAGTTGAATCACATGCAGTTTCTGGTCCTACAAGCAAGAGTTGTTTTATGGTAAGAAGAGTCACTATTGAGCTGCCATTTCCATACACAGGACAAATAACACTGGCGTCTTTTCCCAGCAAGTACAGTGTATTGCATGGAAGAGGATCTACTGTTCTTGTCAGGTTCCTAAGCAGACTTGAACTAGATATGGCCGTGTGTGTAGGAAGCACAGTTTTTTTGTTCTGAGCAAGCTCACTGTTCAGAACCCATAGGAAACACAGTAGAGTATAGAGTGCTCTTTCCTCAAAAGCAGAGTGTGTTTCTTGGAAGGCGAGCTAGCGATGGTTCCCAGTCATAAATGGAGTTGAGTCACATGCAGTTTTTTGTCCTACGAGCAAGAGTTGTTTTCTGGTAAGACGAGTCACTATTGTGCTCCAATAGCCATACACAGTGCAAATAGCACTCGCGTCTGTTCCCCGCAAGTACAGTGTATTGGACTGAAGAGGAGCTACTGTTCTTGTCAGTTTTCTAAGCAGAGTTGAACTAGATATGGCCCGTGTGTGTAGGAAGCACAGTTCTTTTGTTCTGAGCAAGCTCACTGTTCAGACCCCATAGAAAAGACAGTGGAGTAGAAGAGTGCTCTTTTCTCAAAAGCAGAGTGTGTTTCATGTAAGGCGAGCTAGCATTTGTTTCCCAGGCCTAAATTGATTTGAATGACATGCAGTTTCTGGTCCTACGAGCAAGAGTTGTTTTCTGGTAAGGAAAGTCTCTATTGTGCTCCCATTGCCATACACAGTGCAAATAGCACTCGTTTCTGATCCCAGGAAGTACAGCATATCGGACTGAAGAGGAGCTACTGTTCTTGTCAGTTTCCTAAGCAGAGTTGAACTAGATATGGCCCGTGTGTAGGAAGCACAGTTCTTTTGTTCTGAGCAAGCTCACTGTTCTGGCCCTATAGGAAACACAGTAGAGTAGAAGAGTGCTCTTTTCAATAAAGCAGAGTGTGTTTCTTGTAAGGCGAGCTAGCGTTTGTTTCCCAGTCCTAAATGGAGTTGAATCACATGCAGTTTCTGGTGCTATGAGCAAGAGTTTTTTTATGGTAAGAATAGTCACTATTGCGCTGCCATTGCCATACACAGGACAAATAGCACTGGCGTCTGTTCCCAGAAAGTACAGTGTATTGGACTGAAGAGGATCTACTGTTCTTCTCAGGTTCCTAATCAGAATTGAACTAGATATGGCCGTGTGTGTTGGAAGCACAGTTCTTTTGTTCTGAGCAAGCTCACTGTTCTGGCCCTACAGGAAACACTTTAGAGTAGAAGAGTGCTCTTTTCAATAAAGCAGAGTGTGTTTCTTGTAAGGCGAGCTAGCGTTTGTTTCCCAGTCCTAAATGGAGTTGAATCCCATGCAGTTTCTGGTCCTAGGAGCAAGAGTTGTTTCTGGTAAGAAGAGTCACTATTGTGCTGCCATTGCCATACACAGGACAAATAGCACTGGCGTCTGTTCCCAGGAAGTAGAGTGTATTGGACTGAAGAGGATCTTCTGTTCTTGTCAGGTTTATAAGCAGAATTGAACTAGATATGGCCGTGTGTGTAGGAAGCACAGTTTTTTTGTTCTGAGCAAGCTCACTGTTCGGACCTCTTAGGAAACACAATAGAGTAGAAGAGTGCTTTTTTCTCTAACTCAGAGTGTGTTTCTTGTAAGGCGAGTTAGTGTTTGTTTCACAGTCCTAAATGGAGTTGAATCACATGCAGTTTCTGGTTCTATGAGCAAGAGTTGTTTTCTGCTAAGAAGAGTAACTATTGTGCTCCCATTGTAATACACATGGCAAATAGCACACGCGTCTGTTCCCAGCATGTACAGTGTATTGGACTGAAGAGGATCTACTGTTCTTGTCAGGTTCCTAAGCAGAGTTGACTGAGATATGTCCCGCGTGTGCAGGAAGCACAGTTCTTTTGTTCTGAGCAAGCTCACTGTTTGGACCCCATAGGAAACACAGTAGAGTAGAAGAGTGCTCTTCTCGCTAAAGCAGAGTGTGTTTCTTGTAAGGCGAGCTAGCGTTTGTTTCCCAGTCCTAAATGGAGTTGAATCACATGCAGTTTCTGGTCCTACAAGCAAGAGTTGTTTTCTGGTAAGAAGAGTCACTATTGCGCTGCCATTGCCATACACAGGACAAATAGCACTGGCGTCTCTTCCCAGCAAGTACAGTGTATTGGACGGAAGAGAATCTACTGTTCTTGTCAGGTTCCTAATCAGACTTGAACTAGATATGGCCATGTTTGTAGGAAATACAGTTTTTTTGTTCTGAGCAAGCTCACTGTTCGGACCCCATAGGGAACACAGTAGAGTAGAAGAGTGCTTTTTTCTCTAAAGCAGAGTGTGTTTCTTGTAAGGCGAGCTCGCCTTTGTTTGCCAGTCCTAAATGGAGTTGTCACAGGCAGTTTTTGGTCCTACGAGCAAGAGTTGTTTTCTGGTAAGAAGAGTCACTATTGCGCTTCAATTGCCATACACATTGCAAATAGCACTCGCGTCTGTTCCCAGCAAGTACAGTGAATTGGAGTGAATAAAAGCTACTGTTCTTGTCAATTTCCAAGGCAGAGTTGAACTAGATATGGCCCGTGTGTAGAAAGCACAGTTCTTTTGTTCTGAGCAAGCTCACTGTTTGGACCCCATAGGAAACTCAGTAGAGTAGAAGAGTGCTCTTTTCTCAAAAGCAGAGTGTGTTTCTTGTAAGGCGAGCTAGCGTTTGTTTCCCAGTCCTAAATGGAGTTGAATCACATGCAGTTTCTGGTCCTATGATCAAGAGTTGTTTTCTGGTAAGAAGAGTCAATATTGCGCTGCCATTGCCCTAAACAGGACAAATAGCACTGGCATCTGTTCCCAGCAGTACAGTGTATTGGACTGAAGAGGATCTACTGTTCTTGTCAGGTTCCTAAGCAGAATTGAACTAGGTTTGGCGGGGTGTGTAGGAAGCTCGATTTTTTGTTCTGAGCAAGCTCACTGTTCTGACCTCATAGGAAACACAGTAGTGTAGAAGAGTGCTCTTTTCTCAAAAGCAGAGTGTGTTTCTTGTAAGGAGAGCTAGCGTTTGTTTCCTAGTCCTAAATGGAGTTCAATCACAGGCAGTTTCCGGTCCTACGAGCAAGAGTTGTTTTCTGGTAAGAAGAGTCAATATTGCGCTGCCATTGCCATACACAGGACAAATAGTACTGGAGTCTCTTCCCAGCAAGTACAGTGTATTGGACTGAAGAGGATCTACTGTTCTTGTCAGGTTCCTAAGCAGAATTGAACTAGATATGACCTTGTGTGTAGGAAGCACAGTTCTTTTGTTCTGAGCAAGTTCACTGTTCGGACCTCTTAGGAAACAAAATAGAGTAGAAGAGTGCTTTTTTCTCTAACTCAGAGTGTGTTTCTTGTAAGGCGAGTTAGTGTTTGTTTCACAGTCCTGAATGGAGTTGAATCACATGCAGTTTCTGGTCCTACGAGCAAGAGTTGTTTTCTGCTAAGAAGAGTAACTATTGTGCTCCCATTGTCATACACAGGGCAAATAGCACACGCGTCTGTTCCCAGGATGTACAGTGTATTGGACTGAAGAGGATCTACTGTTCTTGTCAGGTTCCTAAGCAGAGTTGACCGAGATATGTCCCGCGTGTGCAGGAAGCACAGTTCTTTTGTTCTGAGCAAGCTCACTGTTTGGACCCCATAGGAAACACAGTAGAGTAGAAGAGTGCTCTTTTCTCTAAAGCAGAGTGTGTTTCTTGTAAGGCAAGCTAGCGTTTGTTTCCCAGTCCTAAATGGAGTTGAATCACATGCAGTTTCTGGTCCTACAAGCAAGAGTTGTTTTCTGGTAAGAAGAGTCACTATTGTGCTGCCATTGCCATACACAGGACAAATAGCACTGGCGTCTCTTCCCAGCAAGTACAGTGTATTGGACGGAAGAGAATCTACTGTTCTTGTCAGGTTCCTAATCAGACTTGAACTAGATATGGCCATGTTTGTAGGAAGCACAGTTTTTTTGTTCTGAGCAAGCTCACTGTTCGGACCACATAGGAAACACAGTAGAGTAGAAGAGTGCTCTTTTCTCTAAAGCAGAGTGTGTTTCTTGTAAGGCGAGCTCGCCTTTGTTTACCAGTCCTAAATGGAGTTGTCACAGGCAGTTTTTGGTCCTACGAGCAAGAGTTGTTTTCTGGTAAGAAGAGTCACTATTGCGCTTCAATTGCCATACACAGTGCAAATAGCACTCGCGTCTGTTCCCAGCAAGTACAGTGTATTGGACTGAATAAAAGCAACTGTTCTTGTCAGTTTCCTAAGCAGAGTTGAACTAGATATGGCCCGTGTGTAGGAAGCACAGTTCTTTTGTTCTGAGCAAGCTCACTGTTCTGGCCCTACAGGAAACACAGTAGAGTAGAAGAGTGCTCTTTCTCTAAAGCAGAATGTGTTTCTTGTAAGGCGAGCTAGCGTTTGTTTCCCAGTCCTAAATGGAGTTGAATCACATGCAGTTTCTGGTCCTACGAGCAAGAGTTGTTTTATGGTAAGAAGAGTCACTATTGCGCTGCCATTGCCATACACAGGACAAATTCCACTGGCGTCTGTTCTCAGCAAGTACAGTGTATCGGACTGAAGAGGAGCTACTGTTCTTGTCAGTTTCCTAAGCAGAGTTGAACTAGAGATGGTCGGTGTGTGTAGGAAGCACAGTTCTTTTGTTCTGAGCAAGCTCACTGTTTGGACCCCATAGGAAACTCAGTAGAGTAGAAGAGTGCTCTTTTCTCAAAAGCAGAGTGTGTTTCTTGTAAGGCGAGCTAGCGTTTGTTTCCCAGTCCTAAATGGAGTTGAATCACAAGCAGTTTCTGGTCCTATGAGCAAGAGTTGTTTTCTGGTAAGAAGAGTCAATATTGCGCTGCCATTGTCCTACACAGGACAAATAGCACTGGCATCTGTTCCCAGCAGTACAGTGTATTGGACTGAAGAGGATCTACTGTTCTTGTCAGGTTCCTAAGAAGAATTGAACTAGGTGTGACGGTGTGTGTAGGAATCACTTTTTTTTTTTTTGTTCTGAGCAACCTCACTGTTCGGACCTCATAGGAAACACAGTAGAGTAGAAGAGTGCTCTTTTCTCAAAAGAAAACTGTGTTTCTTGTAAGGCGAGCTAGCGTTTGTTTCCTAGCCCTAATTGGAGTTCAATCACAGGCAGTTTCCGGTCCTATGAGCAAGAGTTGTTTTCTGGTAAGGAAAGTTACTATTGTGCTCCCATTGCCATACACAGTGCAAATAGCACTCGTGTCTGTTCCCAGCAAGTACAGTGTATTGGACTAAATAGGAGCTACTGTTCTTGTCAGTTTCCTAAGCAGAGTTGAACTAGATATGTTCGGTGTGTGTAGGAAGCACAGTTCTTTTGTTCTGAGCAAGCTAACTGTTTGGACCCCATAGGAAACACAGTAGAGTAGAAGAGTGCTCTTTTCTCAAAAGCAGAGTGTGTTTCTTGTAAGGAGAGCTAGCGTTTGTTTCCCAGTCCTAAATGGAGTTGAATCCCATGCAGTTTTTGGTCCTATTGTCAAGAGTTGTTTTATGGTAAGAGTAGTAAATATTGCGCTGCCATTGCCATACACAGGACAAATAGCACTGGAGTCTGTTCCCAGCAAGTACAGTGTATTGGACTGAAGAGGAGCTACTGTTCTTGTCAGTTTCCTAAGCAGAGTTGAACTAGTTTTGGCCGTGTGTGTAGGAAGCACAGTTCTTTTGTTCTGAGCAAGCTCACTGTTCAGGCCCTATAGGAAACACAGTAGAGTAGAAGAGTGCTCTTTTCTCAAAAGCAGATTGTGTTTCTTGTAAGGTGAGCTAGCGTTTGTTTCCCAGTCCTATATGGAGTTGAATCCGATGCAGTTTCTGGTCCTACGTGCAAGAGTTGTTTTCTGGTAAGGAAAGTCACTATTGCGCTCCCATTGCCATACACAGTGCAAATAGCACTCACGTCTGTTCCCAGCAAGTACAGTGTATCGGACTGAAGAGGAGCTACTGTTCTTGTCAGTTTCCTAAGCAGAGTTGAACGAGATATGTCCCGCGTGTTTAGGAAGCACAGTTCTTTTGTTCTGAGCAAGTTCACTGTTTGGACACCACAGGAAACACTGTAGAGTAGAAGAGTGCTCTTTTCTCAAAAGCAGAGTGTGTTTCTTGTAAGGCGAGCTAGCTTTTGTTTCCCAGTCCCAAATGGAGTTGAATCACATGTAGTTTCTGGTCCTACAAGCAAGAGTTGTTTTCTGGTAAGAAGAGTCACTATTGAGCTGCCATTTCCATACACAGGACAAATAGCACTGGCGTCTTTTCCCAGCAAGTACAGTGTATTTGATGGAAGAGGATCTACTGTTCTTGTCAAGTTCCTAAGCAGACTTGAACTAGATATGGCCCGTGTGTGTAGGAAGCACAGTTTTTTTGTTCTGAGCAATCTCACTGTTCAGAACCCATAGGAAACACAGTAGAGTAGAGAGTGCTCTTTCCTCAAAAGCAGAGAGTGTTTCTTGGAAGGCGAGCTAGCGATGGTTCCCAGTCATAAATGGAGTTGAGTCACATGCAGTTTTTTGTCCTACGAGCAAGAGTTGTTTTCTGGTAAGACGAGTCACTATTGTGCTCCAATAGCCATACACAGTGCAAATAGCACTCGCGTCTGTTCCCCGCAAGTACAGTGTATTGGAGTGAAGAGGAGCTGCTGTTCTTGTCAGTTTCCTAAGCAGAGTTGAACTAGATATGGCCCGTGTGTGTAGGAAGCACAGTTCTTTTGTTCTGAGCAAGCTCACTGTTCGGACCCCATAGGAAAGACAGTAGAGTAGAAGAGTGCTCTTTTCTCAAAAGCAGAGTGTGTTTCATGTAAGGCGAGCTAGCATTTGTTTCCCAGTCCTAAATTGATTTGAATCACATGCAGTTTCTGGTCCTACGAGCAAGAGTTGTTTTCTGGTAAGGAAAGTCTCTTTTGCATTCCCATTGCCATACACAGTGCAAATAGCACTCGTTTCTGATCCCAGGAAGTACAGCATATCGGACTGAAGAGGAGCTCCTGTTCTTGTCAGTTTCCTAAGCAGAGTTAAACTAGATATGGCCCGTTTGTAGGAAGCACAGTTCTTTTGTTCTGAGCAAGCTCACTGTTCTGGCCCTATAGGAAACACAGTAGAGTAGAAGAGTGCTCTTTTAAATAAAGCAGAGTGTGTTTCTTGTAGGGCGAGCTAGCGTTTGTTTCCCAGTCCTAAATGGAGTTGAATCACATGCAGTTTCTGGTCCTACGAGCAAGAGTTGTTTTCTGGTAAGAAGAGTCACTATTGCACTGCCATTGCCATACACGGGACAAATAGCACTGTTGTCTGTTCCCAGCAGTACAGTGTATTGGACTGAAGAGGATCTACTGTTCTTGTCAGTTTCCTAAGCAGAATTGAACTAGGTTTGGCGGTGTGTGTAGGAAGCTCGATTTTTTGTTCTGAGCAAGCTCACTGTTCTGACCTCATAGGAAACACAGTAGTGTAGAAGAGTGCTCTTTTCTCAAAAGCAGAGTGTGTTTCTTGTAAGGAGAGCTAGCGTTTGTTTCCTAGTCCTAAATGGAGTTCAATCACAGGCAGTTTCCGGTCCTACGAGCAAGAGTTGTTTTCTGGTAAGAAGAGTCAATATTGCGCTGCCATTGCCATACACAGGACAAATAGTACTGGAGTCTCTTCCCAGCAAGTACAGTGTATTGGACTGAAGAGGATCTACTGTTCTTGTCAGGTTCCTAAGCAGAATTGAACTAGATATGACCGTGTGTGTAGGAAGCACAGTTCTTTTGTTCTGAGCAAGTTCACTCTTCGGACCTCTTAGGAAACACAATAGAGTAGAAGAGTGCTTTTTTCTCTAACTCAGAGTGTGTTTCTTGTAAGGCGAGTTAGTGTTTGTTTCACAGTCCTGAATGGAGTTGAATCACATGCAGTTTCTGGTCCTACGAGCAAGAGTTGTTTTCTGCTAAGAAGAGTAACTATTGTGCTCCCATTGTCATACACAGGGCAAATAGCACACGCGTCTGTTCCCAGGATGTACAGTGTATTGGACTGAAGAGGATCTACTGTTCTTGTCAGGTTCCTAAGCAGAGTTGACCGAGATATGTCCCGCGTGTGCAGGAAGCACAGTTCTTTTGTTCTGAGCAAGCTCACTGTTTGGACCCCATTGTAAACACAGTAGAGTAGAAGAGTGCTCTTTTCTCAAAAGCAGAGTGTGTTTCTTGTAAGGCAAGCTAGCATTTGTTTCCCAGTCCTAAATGGAGTTGAATCCCATGCAGTTTCTGGTCCTACGAGCAAGAGTTGTTTTCTGGTAAGAAGAGTCACTATTGTGCTCCAATTGTCATACACAGGGCAAATAGCACTGGCGTCTGTTCCCAGTATGTACAGTGTATTTGACTGAACAGGATCTACTGTTCTTGTCAGGTTCCTAAGCAGAGTTGAACTAGATATGGCCGTGTGTGTAGGAAGAACAGTTCTTTTGTTCTGAGCAAGCTCACTGTTCTGGCACTATAGGAAACACAGTAGAGTAGAACAGTGCTCTTTTCTCAAAAGCCGAGTGTGTTTCTTGTAAGGCGATCCAGTGTTTGTTTGCCAGTCCTAAATGGAGTGGATTCACATGCAGTTTCTGGTCCTACGAGCAAGAGTTGTTTTCTGGTAAGGAAGTCACTATTGTGTTCCCATTGCCATACACAGTGCAAATAGCACTCGCGTCTGTTCCCAGCAAGTACAGTGTATCAGACTGAAGAGGAGCTACTGTTCTTGTCAGTTTCCTCAGCACAGTTGAACTAGATATGGTCCGTGTGTGTAGGAAGCACAGTTCTTTTGTTCTGAGCAAGCTCACTGTTTGGACCACATAGGAAACACAGTAGAGTAGAAGAGTGCTCTTTTCTGAAAAGCAGAGTGTGTTTCATGTAAGGGGAGCTAGCATTTGTTTCCCAGTCCTAAATGGAGTTGAATTCCATGCAGTTTCTGGTCCTACAAGCAAGAGTTGTTTTCTGGTAAGGAAAGTCACTTTGCGCTCCCATTGCCATACACAGTGCAAATAGCACTCGCGTCTGTTCCCAGCAATTACAGTGTATGGGACTGAAGAGGAGCTACTGTTCTTGTCAGTTTCCTAAGCAGAGTTGAACTAGATATGGCCCGTGTGTAGGAAGCACAGTTCTTTTCTTCTCAGCAAGCTCACTGTTCTGGCCCGATAGGAAACACTGTAGAGTAGAAGAGTGCTCTTTTCTCAAAAGCAGAGTGTGTTTCTTGTAAAACGAGCTATCGTTTGTTTCCCAGTCCTAAATGGAGTTGAATCACATGCAGTTTCTGGTCCTATGAGCAAGAGTTGTTTTCTGGTAAGAAGAGTCACTATTGTGCTCCCATTGTCATACACAGGGCAAATAGCGCTGGCGTCTGTTCCCAGCACGTACAGTGTATTGGACTGAAGAGGATCTACTGTTCTTGTCAGGTTCCTAAGCAGAGTTGAACTAGATATGGCCGTGTGTGTAGGAAGCACAGTTCTTTTGTTCTGAGCAAGCTCAGTGTTCTGGCCCTATAGGAAACACAGTAGAGTAGAAGAGTGCTCTTTTCTCTAAAGCAGAGTGTGTTTCTTGTAAGGCAAGCTCGCGTTTGTTTCCCAGTCCTAAATGGAGTTGAGTCACATGCAGTTTTTGGTCCTACGAGCAAGAGTTGTTTTCTGGTAAGAAGAGTCACTATTTCGCTCCAATTGCCACACAGTGCAAATAGCACTGGTGTCTGTTCCCAGCAAGTACAGTGTATTGGACTGAATAGGAGCTACTGTTCTTCTTAGTTTCCAAAGCATAGTTGAACTAGATATGGTCCGTTTGTGTAGGAAGCACAGTTCTTTTGTTCTCAGCAAGCTCACTGTTCTGGCCCGATAGGAAACACAGTAGAGTAGAACAGTGCTCTTTTCTCAAAAGCAGAGTTTGTTTCTTGTAAGGCGAGCTAGCATTTGTGTCCCAGTCCTAAATGGAGTTGAATCACATGCAGTTTCTGGTCCTAAGAGCAAGAGTTGTTTTATGGTAAGAATAGTCACTATTGCGCTGCCATTGCCATACACAGGACAAATAGCACTGGCATCTGTTCCCAGCAAGTACAGTGTATTGCACTGAAGAGGATCTACTATTCTTGTCAATTTCCTAAGCAGAATTGAACTAGATATGACCGTATGTGTAGGAAGCACAGTTCTTTTGTTCTGAGCAAGCTCACTGTTTTGGTCTTAATGGAAACACAGTTGAGTAGAAGAGTGCTCTTTTCTCAAAAGCAGAGTGTGTTTCTTGTAAGGCTAACTCGCATTTGTTTCCCAGTCCTAAATGGAGTTGAGTCACATGCAGTTTTTTGTCCTACGAGCAAGAGTTGTTTTCTGGTAAGACGAGTCACTATTGTGCTCCAATTGCCATACACAGTGCAAATAGCACTCGCGTCTGTTTCCAGCAAGTACAGTGTATTGGACTGAAGAGGAGCTACTGTTCTTGTCAGGTTCCTAAGCAGAGTTGAACTAGATATGGTCCGTGTGTGTAGGAAGAACAGTTCTTTTGTTCTGAGCAAGCTCACTGTTTGGACCCCATAGGAAACACAGTAGAGTAGAAGAGTGCTCTCTTCTCAAAAGTAGAGTGTGTTTCTTGTAAGGCGAGCTAGCATTTGTTTCCCAGTCTTAACTGGAGTTGAATCCCATGCAGTTTCTGGTCCTAGGAGCAAGAGTTGTTTTCTGGTAAGAAGAGTCACTATTGTGCTCCCATTGTCATACACAGGGCATATAGCACTCGCGTCTGTTCCCAGCAAGCACAGTGTTTTGGACTGAAGAGGATCTACTATTCTTGTCAGTTTCCTAAGCAGAATTGAAGTAGATATGACCGTGTGTTTAGGAAGCACAGTTCTTTTGTTCTGAGCAAGCTCACTCTTTTGGCCCTATAGGAAACACAGTAGAGTAGAAGAGTGCTCTTTTCTCAAAAGCAGAGTGTGTTTCTTGTAAGGCGAGCTCGTGTTTGTTTCCCAGTCCTAAATGGAGTTGAGTCACATGCAGTTTTTGCTCCTACGAGCAAGAGTTGTTTTCTGGTAAGAAGAGTCACTATTGTTCTCCCATTGTCATACACAGTGCAAATAGCACTCACGTCTGTTCCCAGCAAGTACAGTGTATTGGACTGAATAGGAGCTACTGTTCTTGTCAGTTTCCTAAGCAGAGTTGAACTAGATATTGTCCGTGTGTGGGAAGCACAGCTCTTTTGTTCTGAGCAAGCTCACTGTTCTGGCCCTACAGGAAACACTTTAGAGTAGAAGAGTGCTCTTTTCAATAAAGCAGAGTGTGTTTCTTGTAAGGCGAGCTAGCATTTGTTTCCCAGTCCTAAATGGAGTTGAATCCCATGCAGTTTCTAGTCCTAGGAGCAAGAGTTGTTTCTGGTAAGAAGAGTCACTATTGTGCTGCCATTGCCATACACAAGACAAATAGCACTGGCGTCTGTTCCCAGGAAGTAGAGTTTATTGGACTGAAGAGGATCTCCTGTTCTTGTCAGGTTTATAAGCAGAATTGAACTAGATATGGCCGTTTGTGTAGGAAGCACAGTTTTTTTGTTCTGAGCAAGCTCACTGTTCGGACCCCATAGGAAACACAGTAGAGTAGAAGAGTGCTCTTTTCTCTAAAGCAGATTGTGTTTATTGTAAGGCGAGCTAGCATTTGTTTCCCAGTCCTAAATGGAGTTGAATCACATACAGTTTCTGGTCCTACGAGCAAGAGTTGTTTTCTGGTAAGGAAAGTCACTATTGTGCTCCCATTGCCATATACAGTGCAAATAGCACTCGCGTCTGTTCCCAGCAAGTACAGTGTATTGGACTGAAGAGGAGCTACTGTTCTTGTCAGTTTCCTAAGCAGAGTTGAGCTAGATATGGCCCGTGTGTGTAGGAAGCACAGTTTTTTTTTTTTCTGAGCAAGCTCACTGTTCTGGCCCTTTAGGAAACACAGTAGAGTAGAACAGTGCTCTTTTCTCAAAAGCAGAGTGTGTTTCTTGTAAGGCCAGCTAGCGTTTGTTTCCCAGTCCTAAATGGAGTTGAATCACATGCAGTTTCCTGTCCTACGAGCAAGAGTTGTTTTCTGGTAAGGAAGTCACTATTGTGCTCCCATTGCCATACACAGTGCAAATAGCACTCGCGTCTATTCCCAGCAAGTACAGTGTATCGGACTGAAGAGGAGCTACTGTTCTTGTCAGTTTCCTAAGCAGAGTTGAATGAGATATGGCCCGTGTGTGTAGGAAGCACAGTTCTTTTGTTCTGTGTTAGCTCACTGTTTGGACTCCATAGGAAACACAGTAGAGTAGAACAGTGCTCTTTTCTCTAAAGCGAGTGTTTTTCTTGTAAGGTGAGCTCAAGTTTGTTTCCCAGTCCTAAATGGAGTTGAGTCACATACAGTTTTTTGTCCTACGAGCAAGAGTTGTTTTCTGGTAAGAAGAGTCACTATTGCGCTCCAATTGCCATACACAGTGCAAATAGTACTCGCGTCTGTTCCCTTCAAGTACAGTGTATTGGACTGATTAGGAGCTACTTTTCTTGTCAGTTTCCTAAGCACATTTGAACTAGATATGGTTCGTGTGTGTAGGGAGTACAGTTCTTTTGATCTGAGCAAGCTCACTGTTTGGACCCCATTGTAAACACAGTAGAGTAGAAGAGTGCTCTTTACTCAAAAGCAGAGTGTGTTTCTTGTAAGGCAAGCTAGCATTTGTTTCCCAGTCCTAAATGGAGTTGAATCACATGCAGTTTCTGGTCCTACGAGCAAGAGTTGTTTTCTGGTAAGAAGAGTCACTATTGTGCTCCAATTTTCATACACAGGGCAAATAGCACTGGCGTCTGTTCCCAGTATGTACAGTGTATTGGACTGAACAGGATCTACTGTTCTTGTCAGGTTTATAAGCAGAATTGAACTAGATATGGCCGTGTGTGTAGGAAGCACAGTTTTTTTGTTCTGAGCAAGCTCACTGTTCGGACCCCATAGGAAACACAGTAGAGTAGAAGAGTGCTCATTTCTCTAAAGCAGAATTTGTTTTTTGTAAGGCGAGCTAGCATTTGTTTCCCAGTCCTAAATGGAGTTGAATCACATACAGTCTCTGGTCCTACGAGCAAGAGTTGTTTTCTGGTAAAGAAAGTCACTATTGCGCTCCCATTGACATACACAGTGCAAATAGCACTCGCGTATGTTCCCAGCAAGTACAGTGTATCAGACTGAAGAGGAGCTACTGTTCTTGTCAGTTTCCTAAGCAGAGTTGAACGAGATATGTCCCGCGTGTTTGGGAAGCACAGTTCTTTTGTTCTGAGCAAGCTCACTGTTTGGACACCACAGGAAACACAGTAGAGTAGAAGAGTGCTCTTTTCTCAAAAGCAGAGTGTGTTTCTTGTAAGGCGAGCTAGCGTTTGTTTCCCAGTCCTAAATGGAGTTGAATCACATGCAGTTTCTGGTCCTACAAGCAAGAGTTGTTTTATGGTAAGAAGAGTCACTATTGAGCTGCCATTTCCATACACAGGACAAATAACACTGGCGTCTTTTCCCAGCAAGTACAGTGTATTGCATGGAAGAGGATCTACTGTTCTTGTCAGGTTCCTAAGCAGACTTGAACTAGATATGGCCGTGTGTGTAGGAAGCACAGTTTTTTTGTTCTGAGCAAGCTCACTGTTCAGAACCCATAGGAAACACAGTAGAGTATAGAGTGCTCTTTCCTCAAAAGCAGAGTGTGTTTCTTGGAAGGCGAGCTAGCGATGGTTCCCAGTCATAAATGGAGTTGAGTCACATGCAGTTTTTTGTCCTACGAGCAAGAGTTGTTTTCTGGTAAGACGAGTCACTATTGTGCTCCAATAGCCATACACAGTGCAAATAGCACTCGCGTCTGTTCCCCGCAAGTACAGTGTATTGGACTGAAGAGGAGCTACTGTTCTTGTCAGTTTTCTAAGCAGAGTTGAACTAGATATGGCCCGTGTGTGTAGGAAGCACAGTTCTTTTGTTCTGAGCAAGCTCACTGTTCAGACCCCATAGAAAAGACAGTGGAGTAGAAGAGTGCTCTTTTCTCAAAAGCAGAGTGTGTTTCGTGTAAGGCGAGCTAGCATTTGTTTCCCAGGCCTAAATTGATTTGAATCACATGCAGTTTCTGGTCCTACGAGCAAGAGTTGTTTTCTGGTAAGGAAAGTCTCTATTGCGCTCCCATTGCCATACACAGTGCAAATAGCACTCGTTTCTGATCCCAGGAAGTACAGCATATCGGACTGAAGAGGAGCTACTGTTCTTGTCAGTTTCCTAAGCAGAGTTGAACTAGATATGGCCCGTGTGTAGGAAGCACAGTTCTTTTGTTCTGAGCAAGCTCACTGTTCTGGCCCTATAGGAAACACAGTAGAGTAGAAGAGTGCTCTTTTCAATAAAGCAGAGTGTGTTTCTTGTAAGGCGAGCTAGCGTTTGTTTCCCAGTCCTAAATGGAGTTGAATCACATGCAGTTTCTGGTGCTATGAGCAAGAGTTTTTTTATGGTAAGAATAGTCACTATTGCGCTGCCATTGCCATACACAGGACAAATAGCACTGGCGTCTGTTCCCAGAAAGTACAGTGTATTGGACTGAAGAGGATCTACTGTTCTTCTCAGGTTCCTAATCAGAATTGAACTAGATATGGCCGTGTGTGTTGGAAGCACAGTTCTTTTGTTCTGAGCAAGCTCACTGTTCTGGCCCTACAGGAAACACTTTAGAGTAGAAGAGTGCTCTTTTCAATAAAGCAGAGTGTGTTTCTTGTAAGGCGAGCTAGCGTTTGTTTCCCAGTCCTAAATGGAGTTGAATCCCATGCAGTTTCTGGTCCTAGGAGCAAGAGTTGTTTCTGGTAAGAAGAGTCACTATTGTGCTGCCATTGCCATACACAGGACAAATAGCACTGGCGTCTGTTCCCAGGAAGTAGAGTGTATTGGACTGAAGAGGATCTTCTGTTCTTGTCAGGTTTATAAGCAGAATTGAACTAGATATGGCCGTGTGTGTAGGAAGCACAGATTTTTTGTTCTGAGCAAGCTCACTGTTCGGACCTCTTAGGAAACACAATAGAGTAGAAGAGTGCTTTTTTCTCTAACTCAGAGTGTGTTTCTTGTAAGGCGAGTTAGTGTTTGTTTCACAGTCCTAAATGAAGTTGAATCACATGCAGTTTCTGGTTCTATGAGCAAGAGTTGTTTTCTGCTAAGAAGAGTAACTATTGTGCTCCCATTGTAATACACATGGCAAATAGCAAACGCGTCTGTTCCCAGCATGTACAGTGTATTGGACTGAAGAGGATCTACTGTTCTTGTCAGGTTCCTAAGCAGAGTTGACTGAGATATGTCCCGCGTGTGCAGGAAGCACAGTTCTTTTGTTCTGAGCAAGCTCACTGTTTGGACCCCATAGGAAACACAGTAGAGTAGAAGAGTGCTCTTCTCGCTAAAGCAGAGTGTGTTTCTTGTAAGGCGAGCTAGCGTTTGTTTCCCAGTCCTAAATGGAGTTGAATCACATGCAGTTTCTGGTCCTACAAGCAAGAGTTGTTTTCTGGTAAGAAGAGTCACTATTGCGCTGCCATTGCCATACACAGGACAAATAGCACTGGCGTCTCTTCCCAGCAAGTACAGTGTATTGGACGGAAGAGAATCTACTGTTCTTGTCAGGTTCCTAATCAGACTTGAACTAGATATGGCCATGTTTGTAGGAAATACAGTTTTTTTGTTCTGAGCAAGCTCACTTTTCGGACCCCATAGGGAACACAGTAGAGTAGAAGAGTGCTTTTTTCTCTAAAGCAGAGTGTGTTTCTTGTAAGGCGAGCTCGCCTTTGTTTGCCAGTCCTAAATGGAGTTGTCACAGGCAGTTTTTGGTCCTACGAGCAAGAGTTGTTTTCTGGTAAGAAGAGTCACTATTGCGCTTCAATTGCCATACACATTGCAAATAGCACTCGCGTCTGTTCCCAGCAAGTACAGTGAATTGGAGTGAATAAAAGCTACTGTTCTTGTCAATTTCCAAGGCAGAGTTGAACTAGATATGGCCCGTGTGTAGAAAGCACAGTTCTTTTGTTCTGAGCAAGCTCACTGTTTGGACCCCATAGGAAACTCAGTAGAGTAGAAGAGTGCTCTTTTCTCAAAAGCAGAGTGTGTTTCTTGTAAGGCGAGCTAGCGTTTGTTTCCCAGTCCTAAATGGAGTTGAATCACATGCAGTTTCTGGTCCTATGATCAAGAGTTGTTTTCTGGTAAGAAGAGTCAATATTGCGCTGCCATTGCCCTAAACAGGACAAATAGCACTGGCATCTGTTCCCAGCAGTACAGTGTATTGGACTGAAGAGGATCTACTGTTCTTGTCAGGTTCCTAAGCAGAATTGAACTAGGTTTGGCGGTGTGTGTAGGAAGCTCGATTTTTTGTTCTGAGCAAGCTCACTGTTCTGACCTCATAGGAAACACAGTAGTGTAGAAGAGTGCTCTTTTCTCAAAAGCAGAGTGTGTTTCTTGTAAGGAGAGCTAGCGTTTGTTTCCTAGTCCTAAATGGAGTTCAATCACAGGCAGTTTCCGGTCCTACGAGCAAGAGTTGTTTTCTGGTAAGAAGAGTCAATATTGCGCTGCCATTGCCATA
Source organism: Peromyscus eremicus (assembly GCF_949786415.1). NCBI lineage: Eukaryota > Metazoa > Chordata > Mammalia > Rodentia > Cricetidae > Peromyscus > Peromyscus eremicus. The sequence continues at coordinate 52,853 of NW_026734894.1, read as the reverse complement.
CACAGGACAAATAGTACTGGAGTCTCTTCCCAGCAAGTACAGTGTATTGGACTGAAGAGGATCTACTGTTCTTGTCAGGTTCCTAAGCAGAATTGAACTAGATATGACCTTGTGTGTAGGAAGCACAGTTCTTTTGTTCTGAGCAAGTTCACTGTTCGGACCTCTTAGGAAACAAAATAGAGTAGAAGAGTGCTTTTTTCTCTAACTCAGAGTGTGTTTCTTGTAAGGCGAGTTAGTGTTTGTTTCACAGTCCTAAATGGAGTTGAATCACATGCAGTTTCTGGTCCTACGAGCAAGAGTTGTTTTCTGCTAAGAAGAGTAACTATTGTGCTCCCATTGTCATACACAGGGCAAATAGCACACGCGTCTGTTCCCACGATGTACAGTGTATTGGACTGAAGAGGATCTACTGTTCTTGTCAGGTTCCTAAGCAGAGTTGACCGAGATATGTCCCGCGTGTGCAGGAAGCACAGTTCTTTTGTTCTGAGCAAGCTCACTGTTTGGACCCCATAGGAAACACAGTAGAGTAGAAGAGTGCTCTTTTCTCTAAAGCAGAGTGTGTTTCTTGTAAGGCAAGCTAGCGTTTGTTTCCCAGTCCTAAATGGAGTTGAATCACATGCAGTTTCTGGTCCTACAAGCAAGAGTTGTTTTCTGGTAAGAAGAGTCACTATTGTGCTGCCATTGCCATACACAGGACAAATAGCACTGGCGTCTCTTCCCAGCAAGTACAGTGTATTGGACGGAAGAGAATCTACTGTTCTTGTCAGGTTCCTAATCAGACTTGAACTAGATATGGCCATGTTTGTAGGAAGCACAGTTTTTTTGTTCTGAGCAAGCTCACTGTTCGGACCACATAGGAAACACAGTAGAGTAGAAGAGTGCTCTTTTCTCTAAAGCAGAGTGTGTTTCTTGTAAGGCGAGCTCGCCTTTGTTTACCAGTCCTAAATGGAGTTGTCACAGGCAGTTTTTGGTCCTACGAGCAAGAGTTGTTTTCTGGTAAGAAGAGTCACTATTGCGCTTCAATTGCCATACACAGTGCAAATAGCACTCGCGTCTGTTCCCAGCAAGTACAGTGTATTGGACTGAATAAAAGCAACTGTTCTTGTCAGTTTCCTAAGCAGAGTTGAACTAGATATGGCCCGTGTGTAGGAAGCACAGTTCTTTTGTTCTGAGCAAGCTCACTGTTCTGGCCCTACAGGAAACACAGTAGAGTAGAAGAGTGCTCTTTCTCTAAAGCAGAATGTGTTTCTTGTAAGGCGAGCTAGCGTTTGTTTCCCAGTCCTAAATGGAGTTGAATCACATGCAGTTTCTGGTCCTACGAGCAAGAGTTGTTTTATGGTAAGAAGAGTCACTATTGCGCTGCCATTGCCATACACAGGACAAATTCCACTGGCGTCTGTTCTCAGCAAGTACAGTGTATCGGACTGAAGAGGAGCTACTGTTCTTGTCAGTTTCCTAAGCAGAGTTGAACTAGAGATGGTCGGTGTGTGTAGGAAGCACAGTTCTTTTGTTCTGAGCAAGCTCACTGTTTGGACCCCATAGGAAACTCAGTAGAGTAGAAGAGTGCTCTTTTCTCAAAAGCAGAGTGTGTTTCTTGAAAGGCGAGCTAGCGTTTGTTTCCCAGTCCTAAATGGAGTTGAATCACAAGCAGTTTCTGGTCCTATGAGCAAGAGTTGTTTTCTGGTAAGAAGAGTCAATATTGCGCTGCCATTGTCCTACACAGGACAAATAGCACTGGCATCTGTTCCCAGCAGTACAGTGTATTGGACTGAAGAGGATCTACTGTTCTTGTCAGGTTCCTAAGAAGTATTGAACTAGGTGTGACGGTGTGTGTAGGAATCACTTTTTTTTTTTGTTCTGAGCAACCTCACTGTTCGGACCTCATAGGAAACACAGTAGAGTAGAAGAGTGCTCTTTTCTCAAAAGAAAACTGTGTTTCTTGTAAGGCGAGCTAGCGTTTGTTTCCTAGCCCTAATTGGAGTTCAATCACAGGCAGTTTCCGGTCCTATGAGCAAGAGTTGTTTTCTGGTAAGGAAAGTTACAATTGTGCTCCCATTGCCATACACAGTGCAAATAGCACTCGTGTCTGTTCCCAGCAAGTACAGTGTATTGGACTAAATAGGAGCTACTGTTCTTGTCAGTTTCCTAAGCAGAGTTGAACTAGATATGTTCGGTGTGTGTAGGAAGCACAGTTCTTTTGTTCTGAGCAAGCTAACTGTTTGGACCCCATAGGAAACACAGTAGAGTAGAAGAGTGCTCTTTTCTCAAAAGCAGAGTGTGTTTCTTGTAAGGAGAGCTAGCGTTTGTTTCCCAGTCCTAAATGGAGTTGAATCCCATGCAGTTTTTGGTCCTATTGTCAAGAGTTGTTTTATGGTAAGAGTAGTAAATATTGCGCTGCCATTGCCATACACAGGACAAATAGCACTGGAGTCTGTTCCCAGCAAGTACAGTGTATTGGACTGAAGAGGAGCTACTGTTCTTGTCAGTTTCCTAAGCAGAATTGAACTAGTTTTGGCCGTGTGTGTAGGAAGCACAGTTCTTTTGTTCTGAGCAAGCTCACTGTTCAGGCCCTATAGGAAACACAGTAGAGTAGAAGAGTGCTCTTTTCTCAAAAGCAGATTGTGTTTCTTGTAAGGTGAGCTAGCGTTTGTTTCCCAGTCCTATATGGAGTTGAATCCGATGCAGTTTCTGGTCCTACGTGCAAGAGTTGTTTTCTGGTAAGGAAAGTCACTATTGCGCTCCCATTGCCATACACAGTGTAAATAGCACTCACGTCTGTTCCCAGCAAGTACAGTGTATCGGACTGAAGAGGAGCTACTGTTCTTGTCAGTTTCCTAAGCAGAGTTGAACGAGATATGTCCCGCGTGTTTAGGAAGCACAGTTCTTTTGTTCTGAGCAAGTTCACTGTTTGGACACCACAGGAAACACTGTAGAGTAGAAGAGTGCTCTTTTCTCAAAAGCAGAGTGTGTTTCTTGTAAGGCGAGCTAGCTTTTGTTTCCCAGTCCCAAATGGAGTTGAATCACATGTAGTTTCTGGTCCTACAAGCAAGAGTTGTTTTCTGGTAAGAAGAGTCACTATTGAGCTGCCATTTCCATACACAGGACAAATAGCACTGGCGTCTTTTCCCAGCAAGTACAGTGTATTTGATGGAAGCGGATCTACTGTTCTTGTCAAGTTCCTAAGCAGACTTGAACTAGATATGGCCGTGTGTGTAGGAAGCACAGTTTTTTTGTTCTGAGCAATCTCACTGTTCAGAACCCATAGGAAACACAGTAGAGTAGAGAGTGCTCTTTCCTCAAAAGCAGAGAGTGTTTCTTGGAAGGCGAGCTAGCGATGGTTCCCAGTCATAAATGGAGTTGAGTCACATGCAGTTTTTTGTCCTACGAGCAAGAGTTGTTTTCTGGTAAGACGAGTCACTATTGTGCTCCAATAGCCATACACAGTGCAAATAGCACTCGCGTCTGTTCCCCGCAATTACAGTGTATTGGAGTGAAGAGGAGCTGCTGTTCTTGTCAGTTTCCTAAGCAGAGTTGAACTAGATATGGCCCGTGTGTGTAGGAAGCACAGTTCTTTTGTTCTGAGCAAGCTCACTGTTCGGACCCCATAGGAAAGACAGTAGAGTAGAAGAGTGCTCTTTTCTCAAAAGCAGAGTGTGTTTCTTGTAAGGCGAGCTAGCATTTGTTTCCCAGTCCTAAATTGATTTGAATCACATGCAGTTTCTGGTCCTACGAGCAAGAGTTGTTTTCTGGTAAGGAAAGTCTCTTTTGCGTTCCCATTGCCATACACAGTGCAAATAGCACTCGTTTCTGATCCCAGGAAGTACAGCATATCGGACTGAAGAGGAGATCCTGTTCTTGTCAGTTTCCTAAGCAGAGTTAAACTAGATATGGCCCGTTTGTAGGAAGCACAGTTCTTTTGTTCTGAGCAAGCTCACTGTTCTGGCCCTATAGGAAACACAGTAGAGTAGAAGAGTGCTCTTTTCAATAAAGCAGAGTGTGTTTCTTGTAAGGCGAGCTAGCGTTTGTTTCCCAGTCCTAAATGGAGTTGAATCACATGCAGTTTCTGGTCCTACGAGCAAGAGTTGTTTTCTGGTAAGAAGAGTCACTATTGCACTGCCATTGCCATACACAGGACAAATAGCACTGTTGTCTGTTCCCAGCAGTACAGTGTATTGGACTGAAGAGGATCTACTGTTCTTGTCAGTTTCCTAAGCAGAATTGAACTAGGTTTGGCGGTGTGTGTAGGAAGCTCGATTTTTTGTTCTGAGCAAGCTCACTCTTCTGACCTCATAGGAAACACAGTAGTGTAGAAGAGTGCTCTTTTCTCAAAAGCAGAGTGTGTTTCTTGTAAGGAGAGCTAGCGTTTGTTTCCTAGTCCTAAATGGAGTTCAATCACAGGCAGTTTCCGGTCCTACGAGCAAGAGTTGTTTTCTGGTAAGAAGAGTCAATATTGCGCTGCCATTGCCATACACAGGACAAATAGTACTGGAGTCTCTTCCCAGCAAGTACAGTGTATTGGACTGAAGAGGATCTACTGTTCTTGTCAGGTTCCTAAGCAGAATTGAACTAGATATGACCGTGTGTGTAGGAAGCACAGTTCTTTTGTTCTGAGCAAGTTCACTGTTCGGACCTCTTAGGAAACACAATAGAGTAGAAGAGTGCTTTTTTCTCTAACTCAGAGTGTGTTTCTTGTAAGGCGAGTTAGTGTTTGTTTCACAGTCCTGAATGGAGTTGAATCACATGCAGTTTCTGGTCCTACGAGCAAGAGTTGTTTTCTGCTAAGAAGAGTAACTATTGTGCTCCCATTGTCATACACAGGGCAAATAGCACACGCGTCTGTTCCCAGGATGTACAGTGTATTGGACTGAAGAGGATCTACTGTTCTTGTCAGGTTCCTAAGCAGAGTTGACCGAGATATGTCCCGCGTGTGCAGGAAGCACAGTTCTTTTGTTCTGAGCAAGCTCACTGTTTGGACCCCATAGGAAACACAGTAGAGTAGAAGAGTGCTCTTTTCTCTAAAGCAGAGTGTGTTTCTTGTAAGGCAAGCTAGCGTTTGTTTCCTAGTCCTAAATGGAGTTGAATCACATGCAGTTTCTGGTCCTACAAGCAAGAGTTGTTTTCTGGTAAGAAGAGTCACTATTGCGCTGCCATTGCATACACAGGACAAATAGCACTGGCGTCTCTTCCCAGCAAGTACAGTGTATTGGATGGAAGAGAATCTGCTGTTCTTGTCAGGTTCCTAATCAGACTTGAAATAGATATGGCCATGTTTGTACGAAGCACAGTTTTTTTGTTCTGAGCAAGCTCACTGTTCGGACCCCATAGGGAACACAGTAGTGTAGAAGAGTGCTCTTTTCTCTAAAGCAGAGTGTGTTTCTTGTAAGGCGAGCTCGCCTTTGTTTACCAGTCCTAAATGGAGTTGTCACAGGCAGTTTTTGGTCCTACGAGCAAGAGTTGTTTTCTGGTAAGAAGAGTCACTATTGCGCTTCAATTGCCATACACAGTGCAAATAGCACTCGCGTCTGTTCCCAGCAAGTACAGTGTATTGGACTGAATAAAAGCAACTGTTCTTGTCAGTTTCCTAAGCAGAGTTGAACTAGATATGGCCCGTGTGTAGGAAGCACAGTTCTTTTGTTCTGAGCAAGCTCACTGTTCTGGCCCTACAGGAAACACAGTAGAGTAGAAGAGTGCTCTTTCTCTAAAGCAGAATGTGTTTCTTGTAAGGCGAGCTAGCGTTTGTTTCCCAGTCCTAAATGGAGTTGAATCACATGCAGTTTCTGGTCCTACGAGCAAGAGTTGTTTTATGGTAAGAAGAGTCACTATTGCGCTGCCATTGCCATACACAGGACAAATTCCACTGGCGTCTGTTCCCAGCAAGTACAGTGTATCAGACTGAAGAGGAGCTACTCTTCTTGTCAGTTTCCTAAGCAGAGTTGAACTAGAGATGGTCGGTGTGTGTAGGAAGCACAGTTCTTTTATTCTGAGCAAGCTCACTGTTTGGAAGCCATAGGAAACTCAGTAGAGTAGAAGAGTGCTCTTTTCTCAAAAGCAGAGTGTGTTTCTTGTAAGGCGAGCTAGCGTTTGTTTCCCAGTCCTAAATGGAGTTGAATCACAAGCAGTTTCTGGTCCTAAGAGCAAGAGTTGTTTTCTGGTAAGAAGAGTCAATATTGCGCTGCCATTGCCCTACACAGGACAAATAGCAATGGCATCTGTTCCCAGCAGTACAGTGTATTGGACTGAAGAGGATCTACTGTTCTTGTCAGGTTCCTAAGAAGAATTGAACTAGGTGTGACGGTGTGTGTAGAAATCACGTTTTTTTTTTGTTCTGAGCAAGCTCACTGTTCGGACCTCATAGGAAACACAGTAGAGTAGAAGAGTGCTCTTTTCTCAAAAGAAAAGTGTGTTTCTTGTAGGGCGAGCTAGCGTTTGTTTCCCAGTCCTAAATGGAGTTGAATCACATGCAGTTTCTGGTCCTACGAGCAAGAGTTGTTTTCTGGTAAGGAAAGTTACTATTGTACTCCCATTGCCATACACAGTGCAAATAGCACTCGCGTCTGTTCCCTGCAAGTACAGTGTATTGGACTAAATAGGAGCTACTGTTCTTGTCAGTTTCCTAAGCAGAGTTGAACTAGATATGTTCGGTGTGTGTAGGAAGCACAGTTCTTTTGTTCTGAGCAAGCTAACTTTTTGGACCCCATAGGAAACACAGTAGAGTAGAAGAGTGCTCTTTTCTCAAAAGCAGAGTGTGTTTCTTGTAAGGAGAGCTAGCGTTTGTTTCCCAGTCCTAAATGGAGTTGAATCCCATGCAGTTTTTGGTCCTATTGTCAAGAGTTGTTTTATGGTAAGAGTAGTAAATATTGCGCTGCCATTGCCATACACAGGACAAATAGCAATGGAGTCTGTTCCCAGCAAGTACAGTGTATTGGACTGAAGAGGATCTACTGTTCTTGTCAGGTTCCTAAGCAGAATTGAACTAGATATGGCCGTGTGTGTAGGAAGCACAGTTCTTTTGGTTTGAGCAAGTTCACTGTTCGGACCTCTTAGGAAACACAATAGAGTAGAAGAGTGCTTTTTTCTCTAAATCAGAGTGTGTTTCTTGTAAGGCGAGCTAGCATTTGTTTCCCAGTCCTAAATGGAGTTGCATCACATGCAGTTTCTGGTCCTACGAGCAAGAGTTGTTTTCTGCTATGAAGAGTCACTATTGTGCTCCCATTGTCATACACAGGGCAAATAGCACTCACGTCTGTTCCCAGCATGCACAGTATATTGGACTGAAGAGGATCTACTGTTCTTGTCAGGTTCCTAAGCAGAGTTGAACTAGATATGGCCCGTTTGTGTAGGAAGCACAGTTCTTTTGTTCTGAGCAAGCTCACTGTTCTGGTCCTATAGGAAACATAGTAGAGTAGAAGAGTGCTCTTTTCTCAAAAGCAGAGTGTGTTTCTTGTAAGGCGAGCTAGCGTTTGTTTCCCAGTCCAATATGGAGTTGAATCACATGCAGTTTCTGGTCCTACAAACAAGAGTTGTTTTCTGGTAAGAAGAGTCACTATTGCGCTGCCATTGCCATACACTGGACAAATAGCACTGGCGTCTTTTCGCAGAAATTACAGTGTATTGGACAGAAGAGGATCTACTGTACTTGTCAGGTTCCTAAGCAGATTTGAACTAGATATGGCCGTGTGCGTAGGAAGCACAGGTTTTTTGTTCTGAGCAAGCTCACTGTTCGGACGCCATAGGAAACACAGTAGTGTAGAAGAGTGCTCTTTTCTCTAAAGCAGAGTGTGTTTCTTGTAAGGCGAGCTAGCGTTTGTTTCCCAGTCCTAAATGGAGTTGAGTCTCAGGCAGTTTTTGGTCCTACGAGCAAGAGTTGTTTTCTGGTAAGAAGAGTCACTATTGCCCTCCAAATGCCATACACAGTGCAAATAGCTCTCGCATCTGTTCCCAGCAAGTATAGTGTATTGGACTGAATAGGAGCTACTGTTCTTGTCAGTTTCCTAATCAGAGTTGAGCTTGATATTTCCCATGTAGGAAGCACAGTTCTTTTGTTCTGAGCAAGCTCACTGTTTGGACCCCATAGGAAACACAGTAGAGTATCATAGTGCTCTTTTCTCTAAAGCAGAGTGTGTTTCTTGTAAGGCGAGCTAGTGTTTGTTTCCCAGTCCTAAATGGTGTTGAATCACATGGAGTTTCTGGTCCTACGAGCAAGAGTTGTTTTATGGTAAGAAGAGTCACTATTGCGCTGCCATTGCCATACACAGGACAAATAGCACTGGCGTTTTTTCCCAGCAAGTACAGTGTATTGGACGGAAGAGGATCTACTGTTCTTGTCAGGTTCCTAAGCAGAATTGAACTAGATATGGCCGTGTGTGTAGGAAGCACAGTTCTTTTGTTCTGAGCAAGCTCACTGTTCTGGCCCTATAGGAAACACAGTAGAGTAGAAGAGTGCTCTTTTCTCAAAAGCAGAGTGTGTTTCTTGTAAGGCGAGCTAGCGTTTGTTTCCCAGTCCTAAATGGAGTTGAATCACATGCAGTTTCTGGTCCTACGACCAAGTGTTGTTTTCTGGTAAGGAAAGTCACTATTGTGCTCCCATTGCCATACACAGTGCAAATAGCACTCAAGTCTGTTCCCAGCAAGTACAGTGTATCGGACTGAAGAGGAGCTACTGTTCTTGTCAGTTTCCTAAGCAGAGTTGAACGAGATATGTCCCGCGTGTGTAGGAAGCACAGTTCTTTTGTTCTGAGCAAGCTCACTGTTTAGACCCCGTAGGAAACACAGTAGAGTAGAAGAGTGCTCTTTTCTCAAAAGCAGAGTATGTTTCTTGTAGGGCGAGCTAGCGTTTGTTTCCCAGTCCTAAATGGAGTTGAATCACATGCAGTTTCTGGTCCACGAGCAAGAGTTGTTTTCTGGTAAGAAGAGTCACTATTGCGCTGCCATTGCCATAAACAGGACAAATAGCACTGGCGTCTGTTCCCAGCAAGTACAGTGTATTGGAGTGAAGAGCATCTACTGTTCTTGACAGGTTCCTAAGCAGAATTGAACTAGATATGGCCGTGTGTGTAGGAAGCACAGTTTTTTTGTTCTGAGCAAGCTCACTTTTCGGAACACATAGGAAACACAATAGAGTAGAAGAGTGCTCTTTTCTCAAAAGCAGAGTGTGTTTCATAAAAGTCGAGCTAGCATTTGTTTCCCAGTCCTAAATGGAGTTGAGTCACATGCAGTTTTTTGTCCTACGAGCAAGAGTTGTTTTCTGGTAAGACAAGTCATTATTTTGCTCCAATTGCCATACACAGTGCAAATAGCACTCGCGTCTGTTCCCCGCAAGTACATTGTATTGGACTGAATAGGAGCTACTGTTCTTGTCAGTTTACTAAGGAGAGTTGAACTAGATATGATCCGTGTGTGTAGGAAGCACAGTTCTTTTGTTCTGAGCAAGCTCACAGTTCAGACCGCATAGGAAACACAGTAGAGTAGAAGAGTGATCTTTTCCCAAAGCAGAGTGTGTTTCTTGTAAGGCGAGCTAGCGTTTGTTTCCCAGACCTAAATGGAGTTGAATCACATGCAGTTTCTGGTCCTACAAGCAAGAGATGTTTTCTGGTAGGGAAAGTCACTATTGCGATCTCATTGACATACACAGTTCAAATAGCACTTGCTTCTGTTCCCAGCAAGTACAGTGTATTGGACTGAAGAGGAGCTACTGTTCTTGTCAGTTTCCTAAGCAGAGTTGAAGTAGATATGACCCGTGTGTGTAGGAAGCACAGGTCTTTGGTTCTGAGCAAGCTCACTGTTCGGACCCCATAGGAAACCCTGTAGAGTAGATGAGTGCTCTTTTCTCAAAAGCAGAGTGTGTTTCTTGTAGGCGAGCTAGCGTTTGTTTCCCAGTCCTAAATGGAGTTGAATCCCATGCAGTTTCTGATCCTAGGAGCAAGAGTTGTTTTCTGGTAAGAAGAATCACTATTGCACTCACAATGTCATACACAGTGCAAATAGCTTTGGCGTTGGTTCCCAGCAAGTACAGTGTATTGGACTGAAGAGGAGCTACTGTTCTTGTCAGTTTCCTAAGCAGAATTGAACTAGATATGGCCTTGTGTGTAGGAGGCACAGTTCTCTTGTTCTGATCAAGCTCACTGTTCTGGCCCTATAGGAAACACAGTAGAGTAGAAGAGTGCTCTTTTCTCAAAAGCAGAGTGTGTTTCTTGTAAGGCGAGCGAGCGTTTGTTTCCCATTCCTAAATGGAGTTGAATCACTTGCAGTTTCTGGTCCTATGAGCAAGAGTTGTTTTCTGGTAAGGAAAGTCACTATTGCGCTCCCATTGTCATACACAGGGCAAAGAGCACTGGCGTCTGTTCCCAGCAAGTACAGTGTATTGGACTGAAGAGGATCTACTGTTCTTGTCAGTTTCCTAAGCAGAATTGAACTAGATATGGCTGTGTGTGTAGGAGGCACAGTTCTCTTGTTCTGATCAAGCTCACTGTTCTGGTCCTATAGGAAACACAGTAGAGTAGAAGAGTGCTCTTTTCTCAAAAGCAGAGTGTGTTTCTTGTAAGGCGAGCTAGCGTTTGTTTCCCAGTACTAAATGGAGTTGAATCACTTGCAGTTTCTGGTCCTATGAGCAAGAGTTGTTTTCTGGTAAGGAAAGTCACTTTTGCGCTCCCAATGCCATACATAGTGCAAATAGCACTCGCGTCTGTTCCCAGCAAGTACAGTGTATTGGACTGAAGAGGAGCTACTGTTCTTGTCATTTTCCTAAGAGGAGTTGAACTAGATATGGACCGTGTGTGTAGGAAACACAGTTCTTTTTTTCTGAGAAAGCACACTGTGCGGACACCATAGGAAACACAGTAGAGTAGATGAGTGCTCTTTTCTCAAAATTAGATTGTGTTCCTTGAAAGGCGAGCTAGTATTTACTTCCCAGTCAGAAATGGAGTTGAATCCCATGCAGTTTCTGGTCCTACGAGTAAGAGTTGTTTTCTGGTAAGAAGAGTCACTATTGCGCTCCCATTGCCATACACAGTGCAAATAGCACTTGCGTCTGTTCCCAGCAAGTACAGTGTATTGGACTGAGGAGGAGCTACTGTTCTTGTCAGTTTCCTAAGCAGAGTTGAACCAGATATGGCCCGTGTGTGTAGTAAGCACAGTTCTTTTGTTCTGAGCAAGCTCACTGTTCGGACACCATAGGAAACACAGTAGAGTGGAAGAGTGCTCTTTTCTCAAAAGTAGAGTGTGTTTCTTGTAAGGCGAGCTAGCGTTTTTTTCCCAGTCCTAAATTGAGTTGAATCACATGCAGTTTCTGGTTCTACAAGCAAGAGTTGTTTTCTGGTAAGAAGAGTCAATATTGCGCACCCATTGTCATACACAGGGCAAATAGCACTTGCGTCTGTTCCCAGCAAGTACAGTGTATTGAACTGAAGAGGAGCTACTGTTCTTGTCAGTATCCTAAGCAGAGTTGAACCAGATATGGCCCGTGTGTGTAGGAAGCACATGTCTTTTGTTCTGAGCAAGCTCACAGTTCGGACCCCGTAGGAAACACAATAGAGTAGAAGAGTGCCCTTTTCTCAAAAGCAGAGTGTGTTCCTTGTAAGGCGAGTTAGCATTTGTTTCCCAGTCCTACATGGAGTTGAATCACATCCAGTTTCTGGTTCTATGAGCAAGAGTTGTTTTCTGGTAAGGAAAGTCATTATTGCGCTCCCATTCCCATACATAGTGCAAATAGCACTCTCGTCTGTTCCCAGCAAGTACAGTGTATTGGACTGAAGAGGAGCTACTGTTCTTGTCATTTTCATAAGAGGAGTTGAACCAGATATATCCCATTTGTGTAGGAAGCACAGTTCTTTTTTCTGAAAAAGCACACTATGCGGACATCATAGGAAACACAGTAGAGAAGATAAGTGCTCTATTCTCAAAATTTGATTGTTTTTCTTGAAAGTCGAGCTAGTGTTTGTTTCCCAGTCACAAATGGAGTTGAGTCCCATGCAGTTTCTGGTACTACGAGCAAGAGTTGTTTTCTGGTAAGAAGAGTCACTATTGCGCTCCCAATGCCATACACAGTGCAAATAGCATTCGCGTCTGTTCCCAGCAAGTACAGTGTATTGGACTGAAGAGCAGCTACTGTTCTTGTCAGTTTCCTAAGCAGAGTTGAACTAGATATGGCCCGTGTGTGTAGGAAGCACAGTTCTTTTGTTCTGAGCAAGCTCACAGTTTGGACCCCGTAGGAAACACAATAGAGTAGAAGAGTGCCCTTTTCTCAAAAGCAGAGTGTGTTTCCTGTAAGGCGAGACAGCGTTTGTTACCCAGTACTAAATGGAGTTGAATCCCATGCAGTTTGTGGTCCTACGAGCAAGAGTGGTTTTCTGGTAAGAAGAGTCACTATTGCGCTCCCATTGTCATACACAGGGCAAATAGCACAGGCATCAGTTCCCAGCATGTACAGTGTATTGGATTGAAGAGCAGCTACTGTTCTTGTCAATTTCCTAAGCAGAGTTGAACTAGATATGGCCTGTGTGTGTAGGAAGCACAGGTCTTTTGTTCTGAGCAAGCACACAGTTCGGACCCCGTAGGAAACACGATAGAGTAGAAGAGTGCCCTTTTCTCAAAAGCAGAGTGTGTTTCTTGTAAGGCGAGCTAGCGTTTGTTTCCCAGTCCTAAATGGAAATGAATCACATGCAGTTTCTGGTCCTACGAGCAAGAGTTGTTTTCTGGTAAGAAGAGTCACTATTGTGCTCCCATTGTCATACACAGGGCAAATAGCACTGGCGTCGGTTCCCAGCATGTACGGTGTATTGGACTGAAGAGAACCTACTGTTCTTTTCAGGTTCCTAAGCAGAATTGAACTAGTTATGGCCGTGTATGTAGGAAGCACAGTTCTTTTGTTCTGAACAAGCTCTCTGTTCTGGCCCTTTAGGAAACACAGTAGAGTAGAAGAGTGCTCTTTTCTCAAAAGCAGAGTGTGTTTCTTGTAAGGCGAGCTAGAGTTTGTTTCCAGTCCTAAATGGAGTTGAATCACATGCAGTTTTTGGTCCTACCAGCAAGAGTTGTTTTCTCTTAAGGAAAGTCACTATTGCGCTCCCTTTGCCATACACAGTGCAAATAGCAGTCGCGTCTGTTTCCAGCAAGTACAGTGTATTGGACTGAAGAGGAGCTACCATTCTTGTCAGGTTCCTAAGCAGAGTTGAACTAGATATGGCCCGTGTGTGTAGGATGCACAGTTCTTTTGTTCTGAGCAAGCTCACTATTCTGGCCCTAAAGGATACACAGTAGAGTAGAAGAGTGCTCTTTTCTCAAAAGCATATTGTGTTTCTTGTAAGGCGAGCTAGCGTTTGTTTTCCAGTCCTAAATGGAGTTGAATCACATGCAGTTTCTGGTCCTACGAGCAAGAGTTGTTTTGTGGTAAGAAGAGTCACTATTGCACTCCCATTGTCATACACAGGGCAAATAGCACTCGCGTCTGTTCCCAGCAAGTACAGTGTATTGGACTGAAGAGGATCTACTGTTCTTGTCAGTTTCCTAAGCAGAATTGAACTAGATATGGCCATGTGTGTAGGAAGCACAGTTCTTTTGTTCTGAGCAAGCTCACTGTTCTGGCCCTAAAGGAAAAACAATAGAGTAGAAGAGTGCTCCTTCCTCAAAAGCAGAGTGTGCTACTTGTAAGGCGAGCTAGCGTTTGTTTCCCAGTCCTAAATGGAGTTGAATCACATGCAGTTTCTGGTCCTACGAGCAAGAGTTGTTTTCTGGTAAGAAGAGTCACACTTGAGCTCCCATTGTCATACACAGGGCAAATAGCACTGGAGTCTGTTCCCAGCAAGTACAGTGTATTGGACTGAAGAGGAGCTACTGTTCTTGTCAGTTTCCTAAACAGAGTTGAACTAGATATGGCCCATGTGTGAAGGATGCACAATTCTTTTGTTCTGAGCAAGCTCACTGTTTAACACCATAGAAAACACTGTAGAGTAGAAGAGTGCTCTTATCTCAAAAGCAGAGAGTGTTTCTTGTAAGGCAAGCTAGTGTTTGTTTCCCAGTCCTAAATGGAGTTGAATCACATGCAATTTTTGGTCCTACGAGCAAGAGTTGTTTTCTAGTAAGGGAAATCACTATTGCGCTCCCATTGCCATACACAGTGCAAATAGCACTCGCGTCTGTTCCCAGCAAGTACAGTGTATTGGACTGAAGAGGATCTACTGTTCTTGTCAGTTTCCTAAGCAGAGTTGAACTAGATATGGCCGTGTGTGTAGGAAACACAGTACTTTTGTTCTGAGCAAGCTCACTGTTCGGACCCCATAGGAAACACAGTAGAGTAGATGAGTGCCCTTTTCTCAGAAGCAGAGTTTGTTTCCTTATAAGGTGAGCTAGGGTTTGTTTCCCAGTCCTAAATGGAGTTGAATCACATGTAGTTTCTGGTAATACGAGCATGAGTTGTTGTCTGGTAAGAAGAGTCACTATTGCTCTCCCATTGTCATACACAGGGCAAACAGCACTGGCGTCTGTTCCCAGCAAGTACACTGTATTGGACTGAGGAAGATCTACTGTTCTTGTCAGTTTCATAAGCACAGTTGAACTAGATATGGCCGTGTGTGTAGGAAGCACAGTTCTTTTGTTCTGAGCAAGCTCACTATTCTGGCCCTAAAGGAAACACAGTATAGTAGAAGAGTGCTCTTTTCTCAAAAGCATAGTGTGTTTCTTGTAAGGCGAACTAGCGTTTGTTTCCCTCTCCTAAATGGAGTTGAATCACATGCAGTTTGCAGTCCTACGAGCAAGAGTTGTATTCTGGTAAGAAGAGTCACTATTGCACTCCCCTTGTCATACACAGGGCAAATAGCACTCGCGTCTGTTCCCAGCAAGTACAGTGTATTGGACTGAAGAGGATCTACTGTTCTTGTCAGTTTCCTAAGCAGAATTGAACTAGATATGGCCATGTGTGTAGGAAGCACAGTTCTTTGTTCTGAGCAAGCTCACTGTTCTGGTGCTAAAGGAAAAACAGTAGAGTAGAAGAGTGCTCCTTCCTCAAAAGCAGAGTGTGCTACTTGTAAGGCGAGCTAGCATTTGTTTCCCAGTCCTAAATGGAGTTTCATCACATGCAGTTTTTGGTCCTATGAGCAAGAGTTGCTTTCTGGTAAGGAAAGTCACTATTGCGCTCCCATTGCCATACACATTGCAAATAGCACGCGCATCTGTTCCCAGCAAGTACAGTGTATTGGACTGAAGACGAGCTACTTCTCTTGTCAGTTTCCTAAGCAGAGTTGAACTAGATATGGCCCGGGTGTAGGAAGCACAGTTCTTTTGTTCTGAGCAAGTTCTCTGTTTGGACCCCATAGGAAACACAGTAGAGTAGAAGAGTGCTCTTTTCTCAAAGCAGAGTGTGTTTCTGGTAAGGGTAGCTAGCATTTGTTTCCCAGTCCTAAATGGAGTTGAATCACATGCAGTTTCTGGTCCTATGAGAAGAGTTGTTTTCTGGTAAGAAGAGTCACACTTGAGCTCCCATTGTCATACACAGGGCAAATAGCACTGGAGTCTGTTCCCAGCAAGTACAGTGTATTGGACTGAAGAGGAGCTACTGTTCTTGTCAGTTTCCTAAACAGAGTTGAACTAGATATGGCCCATGTGTGAAGGATGCACAATTCTTTTGTTCTGAGCAAGCTCACTGTTTAACACCATAGAAAACACAGTAGAGTAGAAGAGTGCTCTTATCTCAAAAGCAGAGAGTGTTTCTTGTAAGGCGAGCTAGTGTTTGTTTCCCCGTCCTAAATGGAGTTGAATCACATGCAGTTTTTGGTCCTACGAGCAAGAGTTGTTTTCTGGTAAGGGAAATCACTATTGCGCTCCCATTGCCATACACAGTGCAAATAGCACTCGCGTCTGTTCCCAGCAAGTACAGTGTATTGGACTGAAGAGGAGCTACTGTTCTTGTCAGTTTCCTAAGCAGAATTGAACTAGATATGGCCGTGTGTGTAGGAAGCACAGTTCTTTTGTTCTGAGCAAGCTCACTGTTCAGACCACATTGGAAACAAAATAGAGTAGAAGCGTGCTCTTTTCTCAAAAGTAGAGTGTGTTTCTTGTAAGGCAAGATAGCGTTTGTTTCCCAGTACTAAATGGAGTTGAATCCCATGCAGTTTGTGGTCCTACGAGCAAGAGTTGTTTTCTGGTAAGAAGAGTCACTATTGTGCTCCCATTGTCATACACAGGGCAAATAGCACTGGCATCTGTTCCCAGCATGTACAGTGTATTGGACTGAAGAGGATCTACTGTTCTTTTCAGTTTTCTAAGCAAAATTGAACTAGATATGGCCGTGTGTGTAGGAAGCACAGTTCTCTTGTTCTGAGCAAGCTCACTGTTCGGAACACATAGGAAACACAGTAGAGTAGAAGAGTGCTCTTTTCTCAAAAGCAGAGTGTGTTTCTTGGAAGTCAAGCTAGCGTTTGTTTCCCAGTCGTAAATGGAGTTGAGTCACATGCAGTTTTTTGTCCTTCGAGCAAGAGTTGTTTTCTGGTAAGACGAGTCACTATTGTGCTCCATTTGCCATACACAGTGCAAATAGCACTCGCGTCTCTTCACAGCAAGTACAGTGTATTTGACTGAAGAGGAGCAACTGTTCTTGTCAGTTTCCTAAGCAGAGTTGAACTAGATATGGCCCATGTGTGTAGGAAGCACAGTTCTTTTGTTGTGAGCAAGCTCACTGTTCTGACCCCATAGGAAAAACAGAAGAGTAGAAGAGTGCTCTTTTCTCAAAAGCAGAGTGTGTTTCTTGTAATGCAAAATAGCATTTGTTTCCCAGTCCTACATGGAGTTGAATCCCATGCAGTTTCTGGTCCTACGAGCAAGAGCTTTTTCTGGTTAGAAGAGTCACTATTGCACTCCCATTGCCATACACACTGCAAATAGCACTGGCGTCTGTTCCCAGCAAGTACAGTGTATTGGACTGAAGAGGAGCTACTGTTCTTGTCAGTTTCCTAAGCAGAGTTGAACTAGATATGGCCCATGTGTGTAGGAAGCACAGTTCTTTTGTTGTGAGCAAGCTCACTGTTCGGACCCCATAGGAAAAACAGAAGAGTAGAAGAGTGCTCTTTTCTCAAAAGCAGAGTGTGTTTCTTGTAATGTGAAATAGCATTTGTTTCCCAGTCCTACATGGAGATGAATCCCATGCAGTTTCTGGTTCTACGAGCAAGAGTTGTTTTCTGGTAGGAAGAGTCACTATTGCGCTCCCATTGTCATACACAGGGCAAATAGCACTGGCGTCTGTTCCTAGCATGTACAGTGTATTGGATTGAAGAGGAGCTACTGTTCTTGTCAGTTTCCTAAGCAGAGTTGAATTAGATATAGTCCATGTGTGTAGGAAGCACAGTTCTTTTGTTCTGAGCAACCTCACTGTTCGGACCCCATAGGAAACACAGTAGAGTAGAAAAGTGCTCTTTTCTCAAAAGCAGAGTGTGTTTCCTGTAAGGAGAACTAGCGTTTGTTTCCCAGTCCTAAATGGAATTGAATCCCATGCAGTTTCTGGTACCATGAGCAAGAGTTGTGTTCTGGTAAGAAGAGTCACTATTGTGCTCCCATTGTCATACACAGGGCAAATATCACTGGCGTCGGTTCCCAGCATGTACAGTGTATTGGACTGAAGAGGATCTACTGTTCTTGTCAGTTTCCTAAGCAGAGTTGAACTAGATATGGCCCGTGTGTGTAGGAAGCACAGTTCTTTTGTTCTGAGCAAGCTCACTGTTCAGACCCCAAAGGAAACACAGTAGAGTAAAAGAGTGCTCTTTTCTCAAAAGCAGAGTGTGTTTCTTGTAAGGCGAGATACCGTTTGTTTCCCAGTCCTAAATGGAGTGAATCACATGCAGTTTCTGGTCCTACAAACAAGTGTTGTTTTCTGGAAAGAAGAGTCAATATTGCGCTCCCATTGACATGCACAGGGCAAATAGCACTGGCATCTGTTGCCAGCATGTACACTGTATTGGACTGAAGAGGAGCTACTGTTCTTGTCAGTTTCCTAAGCAGAGTTGAACTAGATATGTCCCCTGTGTGTAAGAAGCACAGTTCTTTTGTTCTGAGCAACCTGACTGTTCTGGCCCTAAAGGAAACACAGTAGAGTAGAAGAGTGCTCTTTTCTCAAATACAGAGTGTGTTTCTTGTAAGGCAAGCTAGCGTTTATTTCCCAGTCGTAAATGGAGTTGAGTCACATGCAGTTTCTGGTCCTACGAGCAAGAATTGTTTTCTGGTAAGGAAAGTCACTATTGCGCTCCCATTGCCATACACAGTGCAAATAGCACTCGCGTCTGTTACCAGCATGTGCAGTGTATTTGACTGAAGCGGAGCTACTCTTCTTGTCAGTTTAATAAGCAGAGTTGAACTAGATATGGCCCGTGTGTGTAGGAAGCACAGTTCTTTTGTTGTGAGCAAGCTCACTGTTTGGACCCCATAGGAAACACAATAGAGTAGAAGAGTGCGCTTTTCTCAAAAGCAGAGTTTGTTTCTTGTAATGCGAGATAGCGTTTGTTTCCCAGTCCTAAATGGAGTTGAATCACATGCAGTATCTGGTCCTATGGGCAAGAGTTGTTTTCTGGTAAAAAAAAAAGTCACTATTGTGCTCCCATTGCCATACACTGTTCAAATAGCACTCGTGCCTGTTCCCAGCAAGTACAGTGTATTGAACTGAAGAGGAGCTACTGTTCTTGTCAGTTTCCTAAGCAGAGTTGAACTAGATATGGCCCGTGTGTAGGAAGCAGAGTTCTTTTTTTCTGAGCAAGCTCACTGTTTGGACCCCGTAGGAAACACAGTAGAGTAGAAGAGTGCCCTTTTCTCAAAAGAAGAGTGTGTTTCTTGTAAGGCGAGCTAGCGTTTCTTTCCCAGTCCTAAATGGAGATGAATCACATGAAGTTTCTGGTCCTATATGCAAGAGTTGTTTTCTGGTAAGAAGAGTCACTATTGTGCTCCCATTGTCATACACAGGGCAAATAGCACTGGCGTCAGTTCCCAGCATGTACAGTGTATTGGACTGAAGAGGATCTACTGTTCTTGTAAGGTTCCTAAGCAGAATTGAACTAGATATGGCCGTATGTGTAGGAAGCACAGTTCTTTTGTTCTGACCAAGCTCACTGTTCGGACCCCATAGGAAACACAGTAGAGAAGAAGAGTGCTCTTTTCTCAAAAGCAGAGTGTGTTTCTTGCAAGGTGAGCTAGCGTTTGATCCCAGTCCTAAATGGTGTTGAGTCATATGCAGTTTTTGGTCGGACGAGCAAGAGTTGTTTTCTGGTAAGAAGAGTCACTATTGTGCTCCCATTGCCATTCCCAGTGCAAATAGCACTGGCGTCTGTTCCCAGCAAGTACAGTGTATTTGACTGAAAAGGAGCTACTGTTCATGTCAGTTTCCTAAGCAGAGTTGAACTAGATATGGCCCGTTTGTGTAGGAAGCACAGTTCTTTTGTTCTGAGCAAGCTCACTGTTCTGGCCCTATAGGAAACACAGTAGAGTAGAAGAGTGCTCTTTTCTCAAAAGCAGAGTATGTTTCTTGTAAGGCAAGCCAGTGTTTGTTCCCCAGTCCTAAATGGAGTTGAATCACATGCAGTTTCAATTCCTATGAGCAAGAGTTGTTTTCTGGTAAGAAGAGTCACTATTGTGCTCCCATTGTCATACACAGTGCAAATAGCACTCGCGTCTCTTCGCAGCAAGTACAGTGTATTTGACTGAAGAGGAGCTACTGTTCTTGTCAGTTTCCTAAGCAGAGTTGAACTAGATATGGCCCCTGTGTGTAGGAAGCACAGTTCTTTTGTTGTGAGCAAGCTCACTGTTCGGACCCCATAGGAAAAACAGTAGAGTAGAAGAGTGCTCTTTTCTCAAAAGCAGAGTGTGTTTCTTGTAATGCGAAATAACATTTGTTTCCCAGTCCTAAATGGAGTTGAATCCCATGCAGTTTCTGGTCCTACGAGCAAGAGTTGTTTTCTGCTAGGAAGAGTCACTATTGCGCTCCCATTGTCATACACAGGGCAAATAGCACTGGCGTCTGTTCCAAGCATGTACAGTGTATTGGATTGAAGAGGAGCTACTGCTCTTGTCAGTTTCCTAAACAGAGTTGAATTAGATATGGCCCATGTGTGTAGGAAACACAGTTCTTTTGTTCTGAGCAAGCTCACTGTTCGGACCCAATAGGAAACACAGTAGAGTAGAAGAGTGCTCTTTTTTCAAAAGCAGAGTGTGTTTCTTGTAAGGCGAGATACCGTTTGTTTCCCAGTCCTAAATGGAGTGAATCACATGCAGTTTCTGGTCCTACAAACAAGTGTTGTTTTCTGGAAAGAAGAGTCACTATTGCGCTCCCATTGACATGCACAGGGCAAATAGCACTGGCATCTGTTGTCAGCATGTACAGTGTATTGGACTGAAGAGGAGCTACTGTTCTTGTCAGTTTCCTAAGCAGAGTTGAACTAGATATGTCCCCTGTGTGTAGGAAGCACAGTTCTTTTGTTCTGAGCAACCTGACTGTTCTGGCCCTAAAGGAAACACAGTAGAGTAGAAGAGTGCTCTTTTCTCAAAAGCAGAGTGTGTTTCTTGTAAGGCGAGCTAGCGTTTGTTTCCCAGTGGTAAATGGAGTTGAGTCACATGCAGTTTCTGGTCCTACGAGCAAGAATTGTTTTCTGGTAAGGAAAGTCACTATTGCGCTCCCATTGCCATACACAGTGCAAATAGCACTCGCGTCTGTTCCGAGCAAGTACAGTGTATTTGACTGAATCGGAGCTACTCTTCTTGTCAGTTTAATAAGCAGAGTTTAACTAGATATGGCCCGTGTGTGTAGGAAGCACAGTTCTTTTGTTGTGAGCAAGCTCACTGTTTGGACCCCATAGGAAACACAGTAGAGTAGAAGAGTGCGCTTTTCTCAAAAGCAGAGTTTGTTTCTTGTAAGGCGAGCTAGCGTTTGTTTCCCAGTCCTAAATGGAGTTGAATCACATGCAGTTTCTGGTCCTACGGGCAAGAGTTGTTTTCTGGTAAAAAAAAAAGTCACTATTGTGCTCCCATTGCCATACACTGTTCAAATAGCACTCGTACCTGTTCCCAGCAAGTACAGTGTATTGAACTGAAGAGGAGCTACTGTTCTTGTCAGTTTCCTAAGCAGAGTTGAACTAGATATGGTCCGTGTGTGTAGGAAGCACAGTTCTTTTGTTCTGAGCAAGCTCACTGTTCTGGCCCTATAGGAAACACAGTAGAGTAGAAGAGTGCTCTTTTCTCAAAAGCAGAGTGTGTTTCTTGTAAGACGAGCTAGCGTTTGTTTCCCAGTCCTAAATGGAGTTGAATCACATGCAGTTTCTGGTCCTATGAGCAAGAGTTGTTTTCTGGTAAGGAAAGTCACTATTGCGCTCCCTTTGCCATACACAGTGCAAATAGCACTCGCGTCAGTTCCCAGAAAGTACAGTGTACTGGACTGAAGAGGATCTACCGTTCTTCTCAGTTTCCTAAGCAGAGTTGAACTAGATATGGCCCGTGTGTGTAGGAAGCACAGTTCTTTTGTTCTGAGCAAGCTCACTGTTCGGACCTCATAGGAAACACAGAAGAGTAGAAGAGTGCTCTTTTCTCAAAAGCAGAGTGCGTTTCTTGTACGGCGAGCTCGCGTTTGTTTCTCTGTCCTAAATGGAGTTGAATCACATGCAGATTCTGGTCCTAGGAGCAAGAGTTGTTTTCTGGTAAGAAGAGTCACTATTGCGCTCCCATTGTCATACACAGGGCAAATAGCACTGGCGTCTGTTCCCATCATGTACAGTGTATTGGACTGAAGAGGATCTACTGTTTTTGTCAGGTTCCTAAGCAGAATTGAACTAGATATGGCCGTGTGTGTAGGAAGCACAGATCTTTTGTTCTCAGCAAGCTCACTCTTCGGACCCAATCGGACCCCATAGGAAACACAGTAGAGTAGAAGAGTGCTATTTTCTCTAAAGCAGACTGTGTTTCTTGTAAGGCGATCTTGCGTTTGTTTCCCAGTCCTAAATGGAGTTGAATCCCATGCAGTTTCTGGTCCTACGAGCAAGAATTGTTTTCTGGTAAGGAAAGTC
Source organism: Peromyscus eremicus (assembly GCF_949786415.1). Classification (NCBI taxonomy): domain Eukaryota; kingdom Metazoa; phylum Chordata; class Mammalia; order Rodentia; family Cricetidae; genus Peromyscus; species Peromyscus eremicus. The sequence goes on along the minus strand of NW_026734894.1, from coordinate 30,840 downwards.
ACTATTGCACTCCCATTGCCATACACAGTGCAAATAGCACTCGCGTCTGTTCCCATCAAGGACAGTATATTGAACTGAAGAGGAGCTACTGTTCATGTCAGTTTCCTAAGCAGAGTTGAACTAGATATGGCCGGTGTGTGTAGGAAGCACAGATCTTTTGTTCTGAGCAAGCTCACTGTTCGGACCCCATAGGAAACACATTAGAGTAGAAGAGTGCTCTTTTCTCAAAAGCAGAGTGTGTTTCTTGTAAGGCGAGATAGCTTTTGTTTCCCAGTCCTAAATGGAGTTGAATCCCATGCAGTTTCTGGTCCTACGTGCAAGAGTTGTTTTCTGGTAAGGAAAGTCACTATTGCGCTCACAATGCCATACACTGCTCAAGTAGCACTCGCGACTGTTCCCAGCAAGTACAGTGTATTGAACTGAAGAGGAGCTACTGTTCTTGTCAGTTTCCTAAGCAGAGTTGAACTAGATATGGCCCGTGTGTGTAGGAAGCACAGTTCTTTTGTTCTGAGCAAGCTCACTGTTCGGACCCCATAGGAAACACAGTAGAGTAGAAGAGTGCTCTTTTCTCAAAAGCAGAGTGTGTTTCTTGTAAGGCAAGATAGCGTATGTTTCCCAGTCCTAAATGGAGTTGAATCACATGCAGTTTCTGGTCCTAGAAGCAAGAGTTGTTTCTGGTAATGAAAGTCACTATTGCGCTCCCAATGACATACACTGTTTAAGTAGCACTCGCGAATGTTCCCAGCAAGTACAGTGTATTGAACAGAAGAGGAGCTACTGTTCTTGTCAGTTTCCTAAGCAGTGTTGAACTAGATATGGCCCGTGTGTGTAGGAAGCACAGTTCTTTTGTTGTGAGCAAGCTCACTGTTTGGACCCCATAGGAAACACAATAGAGTAGAAGAGTGCGCTTTTCTCAAAAGCAGAGTTTGTTTCTTGTAATGCGAGATAGCGTTTGTTTCCCAGTCCTAAATGGAGTTGAATCACATGCAGTATCTGGTCCTATGGGCAAGAGTTGTTTTCTGGTAAAAAAAAAAGTCACTATTGTGCTCCCATTGCCATACACTGTTCAAATAGCACTCGTGCCTGTTCCCAGCAAGTACAGTGTATTGAACTGAAGAGGAGCTACTGTTCTTGTCAGTTTCCTAAGCAGAGTTGAACTAGATATGGCCCGTGTGTAGGAAGCAGAGTTCTTTTTTTCTGAGCAAGCTCACTGTTTGGACCCCGTAGGAAACACAGTAGAGTAGAAGAGTGCCCTTTTCTCAAAAGAAGAGTGTGTTTCTTGTAAGGCGAGCTAGCGTTTCTTTCCCAGTCCTAAATGGAGATGAATCACATGAAGTTTCTGGTCCTATATGCAAGAGTTGTTTTCTGGTAAGAAGAGTCACTATTGTGCTCCCATTGTCATACACAGGGCAAATAGCACTGGCGTCAGTTCCCAGCATGTACAGTGTATTGGACTGAAGAGGATCTACTGTTCTTGTAAGGTTCCTATGCAGAATTGAACTAGATATGGCCGTGTGTGTAGGAAGCACAGTTCTTTTGTTCTGACCAAGCTCACTGTTCGGACCCCATAGGAAACACAGTAGAGAAGAAGAGTGCTCTTTTCTCAAAAGCAGAGTGTGTTTCTTGCAAGGTGAGCTAGCGTTTGTTCCCAGTCCTAAATGGTGTTGAGTCATATGCAGTTTTTGGTCGGACGAGCAAGAGTTGTTTTCTGGTAAGAAGAGTCACTATTGTGCTCCCATTGCCATTCCCAGTGCAAATAGCACTGGCGTCTGTTTCCAGCAAGTACAGTGTATTTGACTGAAAAGGAGCTACTGTTCATGTCAGTTTCCTAAGCAGAGTTGAACTAGATATGGCCCGTTTGTGTAGGAAGCACAGTTCTTTTGTTCTGAGCAAGCTCACTGTTCTGGCCCTATAGGAAACACAGTAGAGTAGAAGAGTGCTCTTTTCTCAAAAGCAGAGTATGTTTCTTGTAAGGCAAGCCAGTGTTTGTTCCCCAGTCCTAAATGGAGTTGAATCACATGCAGTTTCAATTCCTATGAGCAAGAGTTGTTTTCTGGTAAGAAGAGTCACTATTGTGCTCCCATTGTCATACACAGTGCAAATAGCACTCGCGTCTCTTCGCAGCAAGTACAGTGTATTTGACTGAAGAGGAGCTACTGTTCTTGTCAGTTTCCTAAGCAGAGTTGAACTAGATATGGCCCCTGTGTGTAGGAAGCACAGTTCTTTTGTTGTGAGCAAGCTCACTGTTCGGACCCCATAGGAAAAACAGTAGAGTAGAAGAGCGCTCTTTTCTCAAAAGCAGAGTGTGTTTCTTGTAATGCGAAATAACATTTGTTTCCCAGTCCTAAATGGAGTTGAATCCCATGCAGTTTCTGGTCCTACGAGCAAGAGTTGTTTTCTGCTAGGAAGAGTCACTATTGCGCTCCCATTGTCATACACAGGGCAAATAGCACTGGCGTCTGTTCCAAGCATGTACAGTGTATTGGATTGAAGAGGAGCTACTGCTCTTGTCAGTTTCCTAAACAGAGTTGAATTAGATATGGCCCATGTGTGTAGGAAACACAGTTCTTTTGTTCTGAGCAAGCTCACTGTTCGGACCCAATAGGAAACACGGTAGAGTAGAAGAGTGCTCTTTTTTCAAAAGCAGAGTGTGTTTCTTGTAAGGCGAGATACCGTTTGTTTCCCAGTCCTAAATGGAGTGAATCACATGCAGTTTCTGGTCCTACAAACAAGTGTTGTTTTCTGGAAAGAAGAGTCACTATTGCGCTCCCTTTGACATGCACAGGGCAAATAGCACTGGCATCTGTTGCCAGCATGTACAGTGTATTGGACTGAAGAGGAGCTACTGTTCTTGTCAGTTTCCTAAGCAGAGTTGAACTAGATATGTCCCCTGTGTGTAGGAAGCACAGTTCTTTTGTTCTGAGCAACCTGACTGTTCTGGCCCTAAAGGAAACACAGTAGAGTAGAAGAGTGCTCTTTTCTCAAAAGCAGAGTGTGTTTCTTGTAAGGCGAGCTAGCGTTTGTTTCCCAGTCGTAAATGGAGTTGAGTCACATGCAGTTTCTGGTCCTACGAGCAAGAATTGTTTTCTGGTAAGGAAAGTCACTATTGCGCTCCCATTGCCATACACAGTGCAAATAGCACTCGCGTCTGTTCCGAGCAAGTACAGTGTATTTGACTGAATCGGAGCTACTCTTCTTGTCAGTTTAATAAGCAGAGTTTAACTAGATATGGCCCGTGTGTGTAGGAAGCACAGTTCTTTTGTTGTGAGCAAGCTCACTGTTTGGACCCCATAGGAAACACAGTAGAGTAGAAGAGTGCTCTATCATCAAAAGCAGAGTGTGTTTCTTGTAAGGCAAGCTAGCGTTTGTTTCCCAGTCCTAAATGGAGTTGAATCACATGCAGTTTCTGGTCCTACGGGCAAGAGTTGTTTTCTGGTAAAAAAAAAGTCACTATTGTGCTCCCATTGCCATACACTGTTCAAATAGCACTCGTACCTGTTCCCAGCAAGTACAGTGTATTGAACTGAAGAGGAGCTACTGTTCTTGTCAGTTTCCTAAGCAGAGTTGAACTAGATATGGTCCGTGTGTGTAGGAAGCACAGTTCTTTTGTTCTGAGCAAGCTCACTGTTCTGGCCCTATAGGAAACACAGTAGAGTAGAAGAGTGCTCTTTTCTCAAAAGCAGAGTGTGTTTCTTGTAAGACGAGCTAGCGTTTGTTTCCCAGTCCTAAATGGAGTTGAATCACATGCAGTTTCTGGTCCTATGAGCAAGAGTTGTTTTCTGGTAAGGAAAGTCACTATTGCGCTCCCTTTGCCATACACAGTGCAAATAGCACTCGCGTCAGTTCCCAGAAAGTACAGTGTACTGGACTGAAGAGGATCTACTGTTCTTCTCAGTTTCCTAAGCAGAGTTGAACTAGATATGGCCCGTGTGTGTAGGAAGCACAGTTCTTTTGTTCTGAGCAAGCTCACTGTTCGGACCTCATAGGAAACACAGAAGAGTAGAAGAGTGCTCTTTTCTCAAAAGCAGAGTGCGTTTCTTGTACGGCGAGCTCGCGTTTGTTTCTCTGTCCTAAATGGAGTTGAATCACATGCAGATTCTGGTCCTAGGAGCAAGAGTTGTTTTCTGGTAAGAAGAGTCACTATTGCGCTCCCATTGTCATACACAGGGCAAATAGCACTGGCGTCTGTTCCCATCATGTACAGTGTATTGGACTGAAGAGGATCTACTGTTTTTGTCAGGTTCCTAAGCAGAATTGAACTAGATATGGCCGTGTGTGTAGGAAGCACAGATCTTTTGTTCTCAGCAAGCTCACTCTTCGGACCCAATCGGACCCCATAGGAAACACAGTAGAGTAGAAGAGTGCTATTTTCTCTAAAGCACACTGTGTTTCTTGTAAGGCGATCTAGCGTTTGTTTCCCAGTCCTAAATGGAGTTGAATCCCATGCAGTTTCTGGTCCTACGAGCAAGAATTGTTTTCTGGTAAGGAAAGTCACTATTGCACTCCCATTGCCATACACAGTGCAAATAGCACTCGCGTCTGTTCCCATCAAGGACAGTATATTGAACTGAAGAGGAGCTACTGTTCATGTCAGTTTCCTAAGCAGAGTTGAACTAGATATGGCCGGTGTGTGTAGGAAGCACAGATCTTTTGTTCTGAGCAAGCTCACTGTTCGGACCCCATAGGAAACACATTAGAGTAGAAGAGTGCTCTTTTCTCAAAAGCAGAGTGTGTTTCTTGTAAGGCGAGATAGCTTTTATTTCCCAGTCCTAAATGGAGTTGAATCCCATGCAGTTTCTGGTCCTACGTGCAAGAGTTGTTTTCTGGTAAGGAAAGTCACTATTGCGCTCACAATGCCATACACTGCTCAAGTAGCACTCGCGACTGTTCCCAGCAAGTACAGTGTATTGAACTGAAGAGGAGCTACTGTTCTTGTCAGTTTCCTAAGCAGAGTTGAACTAGATATGGCCCGTGTGTGTGGGAAGCACAGTTCTTTTGTTCTGAGCAAGCTCACTGTTTGGACCCCATAGGAAACACAGTAGAGTAGAAGAGTGCTCTTTTCTCAAAAGCAGAGTGTGTTTCTTGTAAGGCAAGATAGCGTATGTTTCCCAGTCCTAAATGGAGTTGAATCACATGCAGTTTCTGGTCCTAGAAGCAAGAGTTGTTTCTGGTAATGAAAGTCACTATTGCGCTCCCAATGACATACACTGTTTAAGTAGCACTCGCGAATGTTCCCAGCAAGTACAGTGTATTGAACAGAAGAGGAGCTACTGTTCTTGTCAGTTTCCTAAGCAGTGTTGAACTAGATATGGCCCGTGTGTGTAGGAAGCACAGTTCTTTTGTTCTGAGCAAGCTCACTGTTTGGACCCCATAGGAAACACAGTAGAGTAGAAGACTGTTCGTTTCTCAAAAGCAGAGTGTGTTTCTTGTAAGGCGAGATAGCGTTTGTTTCCCAGTCCTAAATGGAGTTGACTTACATGCATTTTCTGGTCCTAGGAGCAAGAGTTGTTTTCTGGTAAGAAGAGTCACTATTGTGCTCCCATTGACATGCACAGGGCAAATAGCACTGGCATCTGTTCCCAGCATGTACAGTGTATTGGACTGAAGAGGAGCTACTCTTCTTGTCAGTTTCCTAGGCAGAGTTGAACTAGATATGGCCCGTGTGTGTAGGAAGCACAGTTCTTTTGTTCTGAGCAAGCTCACTGTTCGGACCCCTTAGGAAACACAGTAGAGTAGAAGAGTGCTCTTTTCTCAAAAGCAGAGTGTGTTTCTTGTAAGGCGAGATAGCGTATGTTTCCCAGTCGTAAATGGAGTTGAATCACATGCAGTTTCTGGTCCTACGAGCAAGAGTTGTTTTCTGGTAATGAAAGTCACTATTGTGCTTCCAATGACATACACTGATCAAGTAGAACACGCGACTGTTCCCAGCAAGTACAGTGTATTGAACAGAAGAGGAGCTACTGTTCTTGTCAGTTTCCTAAGCAGTGTTGAACAAGATATGGCCCGTGTGTGTAGGAAGCACAGTTCTTTTGTTGTGAGCAAGCTCACTGTTCGGACCCCATAGGAAACACAGTAGAGTAAATGAGTGCTCTTTTCTCAAAAGCAGAGTGTGTTTCTTGTAAGGCGAGATACCGTTTGTTTCCCAGTCCTCAATGGAGTGAATCACATGCAGATTCTGGTCCTACAAACAAGTGTTGTTTTCTGGAAAGAAGAACCACTATTGCGCTCCCATTGACATGCACAGGGCAAATAGCACTGGCATCTGTTGCCAGCATGTACAGTGTATTGGACTGAAGAGGAGCTACTGTTCTTGTCAGTTTCCTAAGCAGAGTTGAACTAGATATGTCCCCTGTGTGTAGGAAGCACAGTTCTTTTGTTCTGAGCAACCTGACTGTTCTGGCCCTAAAGGAAACACAGTAGAGTAGAAGAGTGCTCTTTTCTCAAAAGCAGAGTGTGTTTCTTGTAAGGCGAGCTAGTGTTTGTTTCCCAGTCGTAAATGGAGTTGAGTCACATGCAGTTTCTGGTCCTACGAGCAAGAATTGTTTTCTGGTAAGGAAAGTCACTATTGCGCTCCCATTGCCATACACAGTGCAAATAGCACTCGCGTCTGTTCCGAGCAAGTACAGTGTATTTGACTGAATCGGAGCTACTCTTCTTGTCAGTTTAATAAGCAGAGTTTAACTAGATATGGCCCGTGTGTGTAGGAAGCACAGTTCTTTTGTTGTGAGCAAGCTCACTGTTTGGACCCCATAGGAAACACAGTAGAGTAGAAGAGTGCGCTTTTCTCAAAAGCAGAGTTTGTTTCTTGTAAGGCGAGCTAGCGTTTGTTTCCCAGTCCTAAATGGAGTTGAATCACATGCAGTTTCTGGTCCTACGGGCAAGAGTTGTTTTCTGGTAAAAAAAAAAGTCACTATTGTGCTCCCATTGCCATACACTGTTCAAATAGCACTCGTACCTGTTCCCAGCAAGTACAGTGTATTGAACTGAAGAGGAGCTACTGTTCTTGTAAGTTTCCTAAGCAGAGTTGAACTAGATATGGTCCGTGTGTGTAGGAAGCACAGTTCTTTTGTTCTGAGCAAGCTCACTGTTCTGGCCCTATAGGAAACACAGTAGAGTAGAAGAGTGCTCTTTTCTCAAAAGCAGAGTGTGTTTCTTGTAAGACGAGCTAGCGTTTGTTTCCCAGTCCTAAATGGAGTTGAATCACATGCAGTTTCTGGTCCTATGAGCAAGAGTTGTTTTCTGGTAAGGAAAGTCACTATTGCGCTCCCTTTGCCATACACAGTGCAAATAGCACTCGCGTCAGTTCCCAGAAAGTACAGTGTACTGGACTGAAGAGGATCTACTGTTCTTCTCAGTTTCCTAAGCAGAGTTGAACTAGATATGGCCCGTGTGTGTAGGAAGCACAGTTCTTTTGTTCTGAGCAAGCTCACTGTTCGGACCTCATAGGAAACACAGAAGAGTAGAAGAGTGCTCTTTTCTCAAAAGCAGAGTGCGTTTCTTGTACGGCGAGCTCGCGTTTGTTTCTCTGTCCTAAATGGAGTTGAATCACATGCAGATTCTGGTCCTAGGAGCAAGAGTTGTTTTCTGGTAAGAAGAGTCACTAATGCGCTCCCATTGTCATACACAGGGCAAATAGCACTGGCGTCTGTTCCCATCATGTACAGTGTATTGGACTGAAGAGGATCTACTGTTTTTGTCAGGTTCCTAAGCAGAATTGAACTAGATATGGCCGTGTGTGTAGGAAGCACAGATCTTTTGTTCTCAGCAAGCTCACTCTTCGGACCCAATCGGACCCCATAGGAAACACAGTAGAGTAGAAGAGTGGTATTTTCTCTAAAGCACACTGTGTTTCTTGTAAGGCGATCTAGCGTTTGTTTCCCAGTCCTAAATGGAGTTGAATCCCATGCAGTTTCTGGTCCTACGAGCAAGAATTGTTTTCTGGTAAGGAAAGTCACTATTGCACTCCCATTGCCATACACAGTGCAAATAGCACTCGCGTCTGTTCCCATCAAGGACAGTATATTGAACTGAAGAGGAGCTACTGTTCATGTCAGTTTCCTAAGCAGAGTTGAACTAGATATGGCCGGTGTGTGTAGGAAGCACAGATCTTTTGTTCTGAGCAAGCTCACTGTTCGGACCCCATAGGAAACACATTAGAGTAGAAGAGTGCTCTTTTCTCAAAAGCAGAGTGTGTTTCTTGTAAGGCGAGATAGCTTTTGTTTCCCAGTCCTAAATGGAGTTGAATCCCATGCAGTTTCTGGTCCTACGTGCAAGAGTTGTTTTCTGGTAAGGAAAGTCACTATTGCGCTCACAATGCCATACACTGCTCAAGTAGCACTCGCGACTGTTCCCAGCAAGTACAGTGTATTGAACTGAAGAGGAGCTACTGTTCTTGTCAGTTTCCTAAGCAGAGTTGAACTAGATATGGCCCGTGTGTGTAGGAAGCACAGTTCTTTTGTTCTGAGCAAGCTCACTGTTCGGACCCCATAGGAAACACAGTAGAGTAGAAGAGTGCTCTTTTCTCAAAAGCAGAGTGTGTTTCTTGTAAGGCAAGATAGCGTATGTTTCCCAGTCCTAAATGGAGTTGAATCACATGCAGTTTCTGGTCCTAGAAGCAAGAGTTGTTTCTGGTAATGAAAGTCACTATTGCGCTCCCAATGACATACACTGTTTAAGTAGCACTCGCGAATGTTCCCAGCAAGTACAGTGTATTGAACAGAAGAGGAGCTACTGTTCTTGTCAGTTTCCTAAGCAGTGTTGAACTAGATATGGCCCGTGTGTGTAGGAAGCACAGTTCTTTTGTTCTGAGCAAGCTCACTGTTTGGACCCCATAGGAAACACAGTAGAGTAGAAGACTGTTCGTTTCTCAAAAGCAGAGTGTGTTTCTTGTAAGGCGAGATAGCGTTTGTTTCCCAGTCCTAAATGGAGTTGACTTACATGCATTTTCTGGTCCTAGGAGCAAGAGTTGTTTTCTGGTAAGAAGAGTCACTATTGTGCTCCCATTGACATGCACAGGGCAAATAGCACTGGCATCTGTTCCCAGCATGTACAGTGTATTGGACTGAAGAGGAGCTACTCTTCTTGTCAGTTTCCTAGGCAGAGTTGAACTAGATTGGCCCGTGTGTGTAGGAAGCACAGTTCTTTTGTTCTGAGCAAGCTCACTGTTCGGACCCCTTAGGAAACACAGTAGAGTAGAAGAGTGCTCTTTTCTCAAAAGCAGAGTGTGTTTCTTGTAAGGCGAGATAGCGTATGTTTCCCAGTCCTAAATGGAGTTGAATCACATGCAGTTTCTGGTCCTACGAGCAAGAGTTGTTTTCTGGTAATGAAAGTCACTATTGTGCTTCCAATGACATACACTGATCAAGTAGAACACGCGACTGTTCCCAGCAAGTACAGTGTATTGAACAGAAGAGGAGCTACTGTTCTTGTCAGTTTCCTAAGCAGTGTTGAACAAGATATGGCCCGTGTGTGTAGGAAGCACAGTTCTTTTGTTGTGAGCAAGCTCACTGTTCGGACCCCATAGGAAACACAGTAGAGTAAATGAGTGCTCTTTTCTCAAAAGCAGAGTGTGTTTCTTGTAAGGCGAGATACCGTTTGTTTCCCAGTCCTCAATGGAGTGAATCACATGCAGATTCTGGTCCTACAAACAAGTGTTGTTTTCTGGAAAGAAGAACCACTATTGCGCTCCCATTGACATGCACAGGGCAAATAGCACTGGCATCTGTTGCCAGCATGTACAGTGTATTGGACTGAAGAGGAGCTACTGTTCTTGTCAGTTTCCTAAGCAGAGTTGAACTAGATATGGCCCTGTGTGTAGGAGGCACAGTTCTTTTGTTCTGAGCAACCTGACTGATCTGGCCCTAAAGTCAACACAGTAGAGTAGAAGAGTGCTCTTTTCTCAAAAGCAGAGTGTGTTTCTTGTAAGGCGAGCTAGCGTTTGTTTCCCAGTCGTAAATGGAGTTGAGTCACATGCAGTTTCTGGTCCTACGAGCAAGAGTTGTTTTCTGGTAAGAAGAGTCACTATTGCGCTCCCATTGTCATACACAGGGCAAATAGCACTGGCATCTGTTCCCAGCATGTACAGTGTATTGGACTGAAGAGGAGCTACTGTTCTTTTCAGTTTCCTAAGCTGAGTTGAACTAGATATGGCCCTTGTGTGTAGGAAGCACAGTTCTTTTGTTCTGAGCAACCTGACTATTCTGGCCGTAAAGGAAACACAGTAGAGTAGAAGAGTGCTCTTTTCTCAAAAGCAGAGTGTGTTTCTTGTAAGGCGAGCTAGCATTTATTTCCCTGTCCTAAATGGAGTTGAGTCACATGCAGTTTCTGGTCCTATGAGCAAGAGTTGTTTTCTGGTAAGGAAAGTCACTATTGCGCTCCCATTGCCATACACAGTGCAAATAGCACTCGTGTCTGTTCCCAGCAAGTACAGTGTACTGGACTGAAGAGGATCTACTGTTCTTCTCAGTTTCCTAAGCAGAGTTGAACTAGATATGGCCCGTGTATGTAGGAAGCACAGTTCTTTTGTTCTGAGCAACCTCACTGTTCAAACCCCATAGGAAACACAGAAGAGTAGAAGAGTGCTCTTTTCTCAAAAGCAGAGTACGTTTCTTCTACGGCGAGCTCGTGTTTGTTTCTCAGTCCTAAGTGGAGTTGAATCACATGCAGTTTCTGGTACTACGAACAAGAGTTGTTTTCTGGCAAGAAGAGTCACTATTGCGCTCCCATTGTCATACACAGGGCAAATAGCACTGGCGTCTGTTCCCAGCATGTACAGTGTATGGTACTGAAGAGGATCTACTGTTTTTGTCAGGTTCCTAAGCAGAATTGAACTGGATATAGCCGTTTGTGTAGGAAGCACAGTTGTTTTGTTCTGAGCAAGCTCACTGTTCGGACCCCATAGGAAACACAGTAGAGTAGAAGAGTGCTCTTTTTTCAAAAGCAGACTGTGTTTCTTGTAAGGCGATATAGCGTTTGTTTCCCAGTCCGAAATGGAGTTGACTCCCATGCAGTTTCTGGTCGTACGAGCAAGAATTGTTTTCTGGTAAGGAAAGTCACTATTGCGCTCCCATTGCCAAACACAGTGCAAATAGCACTCGCGTGTGTTCCCAGCAAGTACAGAATATTGAACTGAAGAGTCTCTACTGTTCTTGTCAGTTTCCTAAGTGGACTTGAACTAGATATGGGCCGTGTTTGTAGGAAGCACAGATCTTTTGTTCTGAGCAAGCTCATTGTTCGGACCCCATAGGAAACACAGTAGAGTAGAAAAGTGCTCTTTTCTCAAAAGCAGAGTGTGTTTCTTGTAAGGCGAGCTAGCGTTTGTTTCCCAGTCCTAAATGGCGTTGAATCACATGCAGTTTTTGGTCCTATGAGCAAGAGTTGCTTTCTGGGAAGGAAAGTCACTATTAAGCTGCCATTGCCATACACATTGCAAATAGCACGCGCATCTGTTCCCAGCAAGTACAGTGTATTGGACTGAAGAGGAGCTACTGTTCTCGTAAGTTTCCTAATCAGAGTTGAACTAGATATGGCCCGTGCGTGTAGGAAGCACAGTTCTTTTGTTCTGAGCAAGCTCCGTGTTCGAACCCCATAGGAAACACAGTAGAGTAGAAGAGAGCTCTTTTCTCAAAAGCAGAGTGTGTTTCTTGTAAGGCGAGCTAGCATTTGTTTCCCAGTCCTAAATGGAGTTGAAATACACATGCAGTTTCTGGTCATACAAGCAAGAGTTTTTTCTGGTATGGAAAGACACTATTGTGCTCCCATTGCCATACACAGTGCAAATAGCACTCACGTCTGTTCCCAGCAATAACAGTGTATTGGGCTGAAGTAGAGCTACTGTTCTTGTCAGTTTCCTAAGCAGAGTTGAACTAGATATGACCCGTGTGTAGGAAGCACAGTTCTTTTTTTCTGAGCAAGTTCACTGTTTGGACCCCATAGGAAACACAGTAGAGTAGTTGTGTGCCCTATTCTCAAAAGCAGAGCGTGTTTCTTGTAAGGCGAGCTAGCGTTTGTTTCCCAGTCCTAAGTGGATTGAATCAAATGCAGTTTCAGGTCCTAAGAGCAAGAGTTGTTTTCTGGTAAGAAATCACTATTGTGCATCCATTGCCGTACACAGTGCAAATAGCACTCGCGTCTTTTCCCAGCATGTACAGTGTATTGGACTGAAGAGGAGCTAATGTTCTTGTCAGTTTCCTAAGCAGAGTTGAACTAGATATGGCCCATATGTGAAGGATGCACAATTCTTTTGTTCTGAGCAAGCTCACTGTTTGAACCCCATAGAAAACACAGTAGAGTAGAAGAGTGCTCTTATCTCAAAAGCAGAGAGTGTTTCTCGTAAGGCGAGCTAGTGTTTGTTTCCCAGTCCTAAATGGAGTTGAATCACATGCAGTTTTTGGTCTACGAGCAAGAGTTGTTTTCTGATAAGGGAAATCACTATTGCGCTCCCATTGCCATACACAGTGCAAATAGCAATCGCGTCTGTTCCCAGCAAGTACAGTGTATTGGACTGAAGAGGAGCTACTGTTCTTGTCAGTTTCCTAAGCAGAGTTGAACTAGATATAACCCGTGTGTGTAGGAAGCACAGTTCTTTTGTTCTGAGCAAGCTCACTGTTCGGACCCCATAGGAAACACAGTAGAGTAGAAGAGTGCCCTTTTCTCAGAAGCAGAGTTTGTTTCTTGTAAGGTGAGCTAGGGTTTGTTTCCCAGTCCTAAATGGAGTTGAATTCCATGCAGATTCTGGACCTACGAGCAAGAGTTGTTTTCTGGTAAGAAGAGTCACTATTGCGCTCCCATTGTCATACACAGGGCAAATAGCACTGGCGTCTGTTCTCAGCAAGTACACTGTATTGGACTGAGGAGGATCTACTGTTCTTGTCAGTTTCGTAAGCACAGTTGAACTAGATATGGCCGTGTGTGTAGGAAGCACAGTTCTTTTGTTCTGAGCAAGCTCACTATTCTGGCCCTAAAGGAAACACAGTATAGTAGAAGAGTGCTCTTTTCTCAAAAGCATAGTGTGTTTCTTGTAAGGCGAGCTAGCGTTTGTTTCCCTCTCCTAAATGGAGTTGAATCACATGCAGTTTGCAGTCCCATGAGCAAGAGTTGTTTTCTGTTAAGAAGAGTCACTATTGCGCTCCCATTGTCATACACAGGGCAAATAGCACTGGCGTCTGTTCCCAGCATGTACAGTGTATTGGACTGAAGAGGATCTACTGTTCTTGTCAGTTTCCTAAGCAGAATTGAAGTAGATATGGCCGTGTGTGTAGGAAGCACAGTTCTTTTGTTCTGAGCAAGCTCACTTTTCGGACCCCATAGAAAACACTGCAGAGTAGAAGAGTGCCCTTTTCTCAAAAGCATAGTGTGTTTCTTGTAAGGCAAGCTACGTTTGTTTTCCTGTCCTAAGTGGAGATGAATCATATGCAGTTTGCGGTCCTACGAGCAAGAGTTGTTTTCTCTTAAGAAGAGTCACTATTGCGCTCCCATTGTCATACACAGGGCAAATAGCACTGGCGTCTGTTCCCAGCATGTACAGTGTATTGGACTGAAGAGGATCTACTGTTGTTGTCAGTTTCGCAAGCAGAATTGAACTAGATATGACCGTGTGTGTTGGAAGCACAGTTCTTTTTTTCTGAGCAAGCTCACTATTCTGGCCCTATAGGAAACACAGTAGTGTAGAAGAGTGCTTTTTTCTCAAAAGCAGAGTGTTTTTCTTGTAAGGAGAGCTAGCATTTGTTTCCCAGTCCTATATGGAGTTGAAATACACATGCAGTTTCTGGTCCTACGAGCAAGAGTTGTTTCCTGGTTAGAATAGTCACTATTGCACTCCTTTTGCCATACACAGTACAAATAGCCCTTCGTCTGTTCCCAGCAAGTACAGTGTATTGGACTGAAGAGGAGCTACTGTTCTTGTCAGGTTCCTAAGCAGAGTTGAACTAGATATGGTCCGTGTGTGTAGGATGCACAGTTCTTTTGTTCAGAGCAAGCTCACTGTTCGGACCCCATAGGAAACACAGTAGAGTAGAAGAGTGCCCTTTTCTAAGAAGCAGAGTGGGTTTCTTGTGAGGCAAGTTAGCGTTTGTTTCCTAATCCAAAAAGGAGTTGAATCCCATGCAGTTTCTGGTCCTACGAGCAAGAGTTGTTTTCTGGTAAGAAGAGTCACTATTGGGCTCCCATTGTCATACACAGGGCAAACAGCACTGGTGTCTGTTCCCAGCAAGTACACTGTATTGGACTGAAGAGGATCTACAGTTCTTGTCAGTTTCCTAAGCAGAGTTGAACTAGATATGGCCATGTGTGTAGGAAGCACAGTTCTTTTGTTCTGACCAAGCTCACTGTTCTGGCCATAAAGGAAACACAGTAGAGTTGAAGAGTGCTCTTTTATCAAAAGCAGAGTATGTTTCTTGTAAGGAGAGCTAACTTTTGTTTCCAAATCCTAAATGGAGTTGAATCCCATGCAGCCTCTGGTCCTACGAGCAAGAGAGTTTTCTGGTAAGAAGAGTAACTATTGTGCTCCCATTGCCATACACAGTGCAAATAGCACTCGCGTCTGTTCCCAGCAAGTACAGTGTATTGGTTTGAAGAGGAGCTACTGTTCTTGTCAGTTTCCTAAGCACAGTTTAACTAGATATGAACCGTGTGTGTAGGAAGCACCGTTCTTTTGTTCTGAGCAAGCTCACTATTCTGGCCCTATAGGAAACACAGTAGAGTAGAAGAGTGCTCTTTTCTCAAAAGCAGAGTGTGTTTCTTGTAAGGCGAGATACCGTTTGTTTCCCAGTCCTAAATGGAGTGAATCACATGCAGTTTCTGGTCCTACAAACAAGTGTTGTTTTCTGGAAAGAAGAGTCAATATTGCGCTCCCATTGACATGCACAGGGCAAATAGCACTGGCATCTGTTGCCAGCATGTACACTGTATTGGACTGAAGAGGAGCTACTGTTCTTGTCAGTTTCCTAAGCAGAGTTGAACTAGATATGTCCCCTGTGTGTAAGAAGCACAGTTCTTTTGTTCTGAGCAACCTGACTGTTCTGGCCCTAAAGGAAACACAGTAGAGTAGAAGAGTGCTCTTTTCTCAAATACAGAGTGTGTTTCTTGTAAGGCAAGCTAGCGTTTATTTCCCAGTCGTAAATGGAGTTGAGTCACATGCAGTTTCTGGTCCTACGAGCAAGAATTGTTTTCTGGTAAGGAAAGTCACTATTGCGCTCCCATTGCCATACACAGTGCAAATAGCACTCGCGTCTGTTACCAGCAAGTGCAGTGTATTTGACTGAAGCAGAGCTACTCTTCTTGTCAGTTTAATAAGCAGAGTTGAACTAGATATGGCCCGTGTGTGTAGGAAGCACAGTTCTTTTGTTGTGAGCAAGCTCACTGTTTGGACCCCATAGGAAACACAGTAGAGTAGAAGAGTGCGCTTTTCTCAAAAGCAGAGTTTGTTTCTTGTAAGGCGAGATAGCGTTTGTTTCCCAGTCCTAAATGGAGTTGAATCACATGCAGTATCTGGTCCTATGGGCAAGAGTTGTTTTCTGGTAAAAAAAAAAGTCACTATTGTGCTCCCATTGCCATACACTGTTCAAATAGCACTCGTGCCTGTTCCCAGCAAGTACAGTGTATTGAACTGAAGAGGAGCTACTGTTCTTGTCAGTTTCCTAAGCAGAGTTGAACTAGATATGGCCCGTGTGTAGGAAGCAGAGTTCTTTTTTTCTGAGCAAGCTCACTGTTTGGACCCCGTAGAAAAAACAGTAGAGTAGAAGAGTGCCCTTTTCTCAAAAGAAGAGTGTGTTTCTTGTAAGGCGAGCTAGCGTTTCTTTCCCAGTCCTAAATGGAGATGAATCACATGAAGTTTCTGGTCCTATATGCAAGAGTTGTTTTCTGGTAAGAAGAGTCACTATTGTGCTCCCATTGTCATACACAGGGCAAATAGCACTGGCGTCAGTTCCCAGCATGTACAGTGTATTGGACTGAAGAGGATCTACTGTTCTTGTAAGGTTCCTAAGCAGAATTGAACTAGATATGGCCGTGTGTGTAGGAAGCACAGTTCTTTTGTTCTGACCAAGCTCACTGTTCGGACCCCATAGGAAACACAGTAGAGAAGAAGAGTGCTCTTTTCTCAAAAGCAGAGTGTGTTTCTTGTAAGGTGAGCTAGCGTTTGTTCCCAGTCCTAAATGGTGTTGAGTCATATGCAGTTTTTGGTCGGACGAGCAAGAGTTGTTTTCTGGTAAGAAGAGTCACTATTGTGCTCCCATTGCCATTCCCAGTGCAAATAGCACTGGCGTCTGTTCCCAGCAAGTACAGTGTATTTGACTGAAAAGGAGCTACTGTTCATGTCAGTTTCCTAAGCAGAGTTTAACTAGATATGGCCCGTTTGTGTAGGAAGCACAGTTCTTTTGTTCTGAGCAAGCTCACTGTTCTGGCCCTATAGGAAACACAGTAGAGTAGAAGAGTGCTCTTTTCTCAAAAGCAGAGTATGTTTCTTGTAAGGCAAGCCAGTGTTTGTTCCCCAGTCCTAAATGGAGTTGAATCACATGCAGTTTCAATTCCTATGAGCAAGAGTTGTTTTCTGGTAAGAAGAGTCACTATTGTGCTCCCATTGTCATACACAGTGCAAATAGCACTCGCGTCTCTTCGCAGCAAGTACAGTGTATTTGACTGAAGAGGAGCTACTGTTCTTGTCAGTTTCCTAAGCAGAGTTGAACTAGATATGGCCCCTGTGTGTAGGAAGCACAGTTCTTTTGTTGTGAGCAAGCTCACTGTTCGGACCCCATAGGAAAAACAGTAGAGTAGAAGAGTGCTCTTTTCTCAAAAGCAGAGTGTGTTTCTTGTAATGCGAAATAACATTTGTTTCCCAGTCCTAAATGGAGTTGAATCCCATGCAGTTTCTGGTCCTACGAGCAAGAGTTGTTTTCTGCTAGGAAGAGTCACTATTGCGCTCCCATTGTCATACACAGGGCAAATAGCACTGGCGTCTGTTCCAAGCATGTACAGTGTATTGGATTGAAGAGGAGCTACTGCTCTTGTCAGTTTCCTAAACAGAGTTGAATTAGATATGGCCCATGTGTGTAGGAAACACAGTTCTTTTGTTCTGAGCAAGCTCACTGTTCGGACCCAATAGGAAACACGGTAGAGTAGAAGAGTGCTCTTTTTTCAAAAGCAGAGTGTGTTTCTTGTAAGGCGAGATACCGTTTGTTTCCCAGTCCTAAATGGAGTGAATCACATGCAGTTTCTGGTCCTACAAACAAGTGTTGTTTTCTGGAAAGAAGAGTCACTATTGCGCTCCCTTTGACATGCACAGGGCAAATAGCACTGGCATCTGTTGCCAGCATGTACAGTGTATTGGACTGAAGAGGAGCTACTGTTCTTGTCAGTTTCCTAAGCAGAGTTGAACTAGATATGTCCCCTGTGTGTAGGAAGCACAGTTCTTTTGTTCTGAGCAACCTGACTGTTCTGGCCCTAAAGGAAACACAGTAGAGTAGAAGAGTGCTCTTTTCTCAAAAGCAGAGTGTGTTTCTTGTAAGGCGAGCTAGCGTTTGTTTCCCAGTCGTAAATGGAGTTGAGTCACATGCAGTTTCTGGTCCTACGAGCAAGAATTGTTTTCTGGTAAGGAAAGTCACTATTGCGCTCCCATTGCCATACACAGTGCAAATAGCACTCGCGTCTGTTCCGAGCAAGTACAGTGTATTTGACTGAATCGGAGCTACTCTTCTTGTCAGTTTAATAAGCAGAGTTTAACTAGATATGGCCCGTGTGTGTAGGAAGCACAGTTCTTTTGTTCTGAGCAAGCTCACTGTTTGGACCCCATAGGAAACACAGTAGAGTAGAAGAGTGCGCTTTTCTCAAAAGCAGAGTTTGTTTCTTGTAAGGCGAGCTAGCGTTTGTTTCCCAGTCCTAAATGGAGTTGAATCACATGCAGTTTCTGGTCCTACGGGCAAGAGTTGTTTTCTGGTAAAAAAAAAAAGTCACTATTGTGCTCCCATTGCCATACACTGTTCAAATAGCACTCGTACCTGTTCCCAGCAAGTACAGTGTATTGAACTGAAGAGGAGCTACTGTTCTTGTCAGTTTCCTAAGCAGAGTTGAACTAGATATGGTCCGTGTGTGTAGGAAGCACAGTTCTTTTGTTCTGAGCAAGCTCACTGTTCTGGCCCTATAGGAAACACAGTAGAGTAGAAGAGTGCTCTTTTCTCAAAAGCAGAGTGTGTTTCTTGTAAGACGAGCTAGCGTTTGTTTCCCAGTCCTAAATGGAGTTGAATCACAGGCAGTTTCTGGTCCTATGAGCAAGAGTTGTTTTCTGGTAAGGAAAGTCACTATTGCGCTCCCTTTGCCATACACAGTGCAAATAGCACTCGCGTCAGTTCCCAGAAAGTACAGTGTACTGGACTGAAGAGGATCTACTGTTCTTCTCAGTTTCCTAAGCAGAGTTGAACTAGATATGGCCCGTGTGTGTAGGAAGCACAGTTCTTTTGTTCTGAGCAAGCTCACTGTTCGGACCTCATAGGAAACACAGAAGAGTAGAAGAGTGCTCTTTTCTCAAAAGCAGAGTGCGTTTCTTGTACGGCGAGCTCGCGTTTGTTTCTCTGTCCTAAATGGAGTTGAATCACATGCAGATTCTGGTCCTAGGAGCAAGAGTTGTTTTCTGGTAAGAAGAGTCACTATTGCGCTCCCATTGTCATACACAGGGCAAATAGCACTGGCGTCTGTTCCCATCATGTACAGTGTATTGGACTGAAGAGGATCTACTGTTTTTGTCAGGTTCCTAAGCAGAATTGAACTAGATATGGCCGTGTGTGTAGGAAGCACAGATCTTTTGTTCTCAGCAAGCTCACTCTTCGGACCCAATCGGACCCCATAGGAAACACAGTAGAGTAGAAGAGTGCTATTTTCTCTAAAGCAGACTGTGTTTCTTGTAAGGCGATCTAGCGTTTGTTTCCCAGTCCTAAATGGAGTTGAATCCCATGCAGTTTCTGGTCCTACGAGCAAGAATTGTTTTCTGGTAAGGAAAGTCACTATTGCACTCCCATTGCCATACACAGTGCAAATAGCACTCGCGTCTGTTCCCATCAAGGACAGTATATTGAACTGAAGAGGAGCTACTGTTCATGTCAGTTTCCTAAGCAGAGTTGAACTAGATATGGCCGGTGTGTGTAGGAAGCACAGATCTTTTGTTCTGAGCAAGCTCACTGTTCGGACCCCATAGGAAACACATTAGAGTAGAAGAGTGCTCTTTTCTCAAAAGCAGAGTGTGTTTCTTGTAAGGCGAGATAGCTTTTGTTTCCCAGTCCTAAATGGAGTTGAATCCCATGCAGTTTCTGGTCCTACGTGCAAGAGTTGTTTTCTGGTAAGGAAAGTCACTATTGCGCTCACAATGCCATACACTGCTCAAGTAGCACTCGCGACTGTTCCCAGCAAGTACAGTGTATTGAACTGAAGAGGAGCTACTGTTCTTGTCAGTTTCCTAAGCAGAGTTGAACTAGATATGGCCCGTGTGTGTAGGAAGCACAGTTCTTTTGTTCTGAGCAAGCTCACTGTTTGGACCCCATAGGAAACACAGTAGAGTAGAAGAGTGCTCTTTTCTCAAAAGCAGAGTGTGTTTCTTGTAAGGCAAGATAGCGTATGTTTCCCAGTCCTAAATGGAGTTGAATCACATGCAGTTTCTGGTCCTAGAAGCAAGAGTTGTTTCTGGTAATGAAAGTCACTATTGTGCTCCCAATGACATACACTGTTTAAGTAGCACTCGCGAATGTTCCCAGCAAGTACAGTGTATTGAACAGAAGAGGAGCTACTGTTCTTGTCAGTTTCCTAAGCAGTGTTGAACTAGATATGGCCCGTGTGTGTAGGAAGCACAGTTCTTTTGTTCTGAGCAAGCTCACTGTTTGGACCCCATAGGAAACACAGTAGAGTAGAAGACTGTTCGTTTCTCAAAAGCAGAGTGTGTTTCTTGTAAGGCGAGATAGCGTTTGTTTCCCAGTCCTAAATGGAGTTGACTTACATGCATTTTCTGGTCCTAGGAGCAAGAGTTGTTTTCTGGTAAGAAGAGTCACTATTGTGCTCCCATTGACATGCACAGGGCAAATAGCACTGGCATCTGTTCCCAGCATGTACAGTGTATTGGACTGAAGAGGAGCTACTCTTCTTGTCAGTTTCCTAGGCAGAGTTGAACTAGATATGGCCCGTGTGTGTAGGAAGCACAGTTCTTTTGTTCTGAGCAAGCTCACTGTTCGGACCCCTTAGGAAACACAGTAGAGTAGAAGAGTGCTCTTTTCTCAAAAGCAGAGTGTGTTTCTTGTAAGGCGAGATAGCGTATGTTTCCCAGTCCTAAATGGAGTTGAATCACATGCAGTTTCTGGTCCTACGAGCAAGAGTTGTTTTCTGGTAATGAAAGTCACTATTGTGCTTCCAATGACATACACTGATCAAGTAGAACACGCGACTGTTCCCAGCAAGTACAGTGTATTGAACAGAAGAGGAGCTACTGTTCTTGTCAGTTTCCTAAGCAGTGTTGAACAAGATATGGCCCGTGTGTGTAGGAAGCACAGTTCTTTTGTTGTGAGCAAGCTCACTGTTCGGACCCCATAGGAAACACAGTAGAGTAAATGAGTGCTCTTTTCTCAAAAGCAGAGTGTGTTTCTTGTAAGGCGAGATACCGTTTGTTTCCCAGTCCTCAATGGAGTGAATCACATGCAGATTCTGGTCCTACAAACAAGTGTTGTTTTCTGGAAAGAAGAACCACTATTGCGCTCCCATTGACATGCACAGGGCAAATAGCACTGGCATCTGTTACCAGCATGTACAGTGTATTGGACTGAAGAGGAGCTACTGTTCTTGTCAGTTTCCTAAGCAGAGTTGAACTAGATATGTCCCCTGTGTGTAGGAAGCACAGTTCTTTTGTTCTGAGCAACCTGACTGTTCTGGCCCTAAAGGAAACACAGTAGAGTAGAAGAGTGCTCTTTTCTCAAAAGCAGAGTGTGTTTCTTGTAAGGCGAGCTAGTGTTTGTTTCCCAGTCGTAAATGGAGTTGAGTCACATGCAGTTTCTGGTCCTACGAGCAAGAATTGTTTTCTGGTAAGGAAAGTCACTATTGCGCTCCCATTGCCATACACAGTGCAAATAGCACTCGCGTCTGTTCCGAGCAAGTACAGTGTATTTGACTGAATCGGAGCTACTCTTCTTGTCAGTTTAATAAGCAGAGTTTAACTAGATATGGCCCGTGTGTGTAGGAAGCACAGTTCTTTTGTTGTGAGCAAGCTCACTGTTTGGACCCCATAGGAAACACAGTAGAGTAGAAGAGTGCGCTTTTCTCAAAAGCAGAGTTTGTTTCTTGTAAGGCAAGCTAGCGTTTGTTTCCCAGTCCTAAATGGAGTTGAATCACATGCAGTTTCTGGTCCTACGGGCAAGAGTTGTTTTCTGGTAAAAAAAAAAGTCACTATTGTGCTCCCATTGCCATACACTGTTCAAATAGCACTCGTACCTGTTCCCAGCAAGTACAGTGTATTGAACTGAAGAGGAGCTACTGTTCTTGTCAGTTTCCTAAGCAGAGTTGAACTAGATATGGTCCGTGTGTGTAGGAAGCACAGTTCTTTTGTTCTGAGCAAGCTCACTGTTCGGACCTCATAGGAAACACAGAAGAGTAGAAGAGTGCTCTTTTCTCAAAAGGAGAGTGCGTTTCTTGTACGGCGAGCTCGCGTTTGTTTCTCTGTCCTAAATGGAGTTGAATCACATGCAGATTCTGGTCCTAGGAGCAAGAGTTGTTTTCTGGTAAGAAGAGTCACTATTGCGCTCCCATTGTCATACACAGGGCAAATAGCACTGGCGTCTGTTCCCATCATGTACAGTGTATTGGACTGAAGAGGATCTACTGTTTTTGTCAGGTTCCTAAGCAGAATTGAACTAGATATGGCCGTGTGTGTAGGAAGCACAGATCTTTTGTTCTCAGCAAGCTCACTCTTCGGACCCAATCGGACCCCATAGGAAACACAGTAGAGTAGAAGAGTGCTATTTTCTCTAAAGCACACTGTGTTTCTTGTAAGGCGATCTAGCGTTTGTTTCCCAGTCCTAAATGGAGTTGAATCCCATGCAGTTTCTGGTCCTACGAGCAAGAATTGTTTTCTGGTAAGGAAAGTCACTATTGCACTCCCATTGCCATACACAGTGCAAATAGCACTCGCGTCTGTTCCCATCAAGGACAGTATATTGAACTGAAGAGGAGCTACTGTTCATGTCAGTTTCCTAAGCAGAGTTGAACTAGATATGGCCGGTGTGTGTAGGAAGCACAGATCTTTTGTTCTGAGCAAGCTCACTGTTCGGACCCCATAGGAAACACAGTAGAGTAGAAGAGTGCTCTTTTCTCAAAAGCAGAGTGTGTTTCTTGTAAGGCAAGATAGCGTATGTTTCCCAGTCCTAAATGGAGTTGAATCACATGCAGTTTCTGGTCCTAGAAGCAAGAGTTGTTTCTGGTAATGAAAGTCACTATTGCGCTCCCAATGACATACACTGTTTAAGTAGCACTCGCGAATGTTCCCAGCAAGTACAGTGTATTGAACAGAAGAGGAGCTACTGTTCTTGTCAGTTTCCTGAGCAGTGTTGAACTAGATATGGCCCGTGTGTGTAGGAAGCACAGTTCTTTTGTTCTGAGCAAGCTCACTGTTTGGACCCCATAGGAAACACAGTAGAGTAGAAGACTGTTCGTTTCTCAAAAGCAGAGTGTGTTTCTTGTAAGGCGAGATAGCGTTTGTTTCCCAGTCCTAAATGGAGTTGACTTACATGCATTTTCTGGTCCTAGGAGCAAGAGTTGTTTTCTGGTAAGAAGAGTCACTATTGTGCTCCCATTGACATGCACAGGGCAAATAGCACTGGCATCTGTTCCCAGCATGTACAGTGTATTGGACTGAAGAGGAGCTACTCTTCTTGTCAGTTTCCTAGGCAGAGTTGAACTAGATATGGCCCGTGTGTGTAGGAAGCACAGTTCTTTTGTTCTGAGCAAGCTCACTGTTCGGACCCCTTAGGAAACACAGTAGAGTAGAAGAGTGCTCTTTTCTCAAAAGCAGAGTGTGTTTCTTGTAAGGCGAGATAGCGTATGTTTCCCAGTCCTAAATGGAGTTGAATCACATGCAGTTTCTGGTCCTACGAGCAAGAGTTGTTTTCTGGTAATGAAAGTCACTATTGTGCTTCCAATGACATACACTGATCAAGTAGAACACGCGACTGTTCCCAGCAAGTACAGTGTATTGAACAGAAGAGGAGCTACTGTTCTTGTCAGTTTCCTAAGCAGTGTTGAACAAGATATGGCCCGTGTGTGTAGGAAGCACAGTTCTTTTGTTGTGAGCAAGCTCACTGTTCGGACCCCATAGGAAACACAGTAGAGTAAATGAGTGCTCTTTTCTCAAAAGCAGAGTGTGTTTCTTGTAAGGCGAGATACCGTTTGTTTCCCAGTCCTCAATGGAGTGAATCACATGCAGATTCTGGTCCTACAAACAAGTATTGTTTTCTGGAAAGAAGAACCACTATTGCGCTCCCATTGACATGCACAGGGCAAATAGCACTGGCATCTGTTGCCAGCATGTACAGTGTATTGGACTGAAGAGGAGCTACTGTTCTTGTCAGTTTCCTAAGCAGAGTTGAACTAGATATGGCCCTGTGTGTAGGAGGCACAGTTCTTTTGTTCTGAGCAACCTGACTGATCTGGCCCTAAAGTCAACACAGTAGAGTAGAAGAGTGCTCTTTTCTCAAAAGCAGAGTGTGTTTCTTGTAAGGCGAGCTAGCGTTTGTTTCCCAGTCGTAAATGGAGTTGAGTCACATGCAGTTTCTGGTCCTACGAGCAAGAGTTGTTTTCTGGTAAGAAGAGTCACTATTGCGCTCCCATTGTCATACACAGGGCAAATAGCACTGGCATCTGTTCCCAGCATGTACAGTGTATTGGACTGAAGAGGAGCTACTGTTCTTTTCAGTTTCCTAAGCTGAGTTGAACTAGATATGGCCCTTGTGTGTAGGAAGCACAGTTCTTTTGTTCTGAGCAACGTGACTATTCTGGCCGTAAAGGAAACACAGTAGAGTAGAAGAGTGCTCTTTTCTCAAAAGCAGAGTGTGTTTCTTGTAAGGCAAGCTAGCATTTGTTTCCCTGTCCTAAATGGAGTTGAGTCACATGCAGTTTCTGGTCCTATGAGCAAGAGTTGTTTTCTGGTAAGGAAAGTCACTATTGCGCTCCCATTGCCATAGACAGTGCAAATAGCACTCGTGTCTGTTCCCAGCAAGTACAGTGTACTGGACTGAAGAGGATCTACTGTTCTTCTCAGTTTCCTAAGCAGAGTTGAACTAGATATGGCCCGTGTATGTAGGAAGCACAGTTCTTTTGTTCTGAGCAACCTCACTGTTCAAACCCCATAGGAAACACAGAAGAGTAGAAGAGTGCTCTTTTCTCAAAAGCAGAGTACGTTTCTTCTACGGCGAGCTCGTGTTTGTTTCTCAGTCCTAAGTGGAGTTGAATCACATGCAGTTTCTGGTACTACGAACAAGAGTTGTTTTCTGGCAAGAAGAGTCACTATTGCGCTCCCATTGTCATACACAGGGCAAATAGCACTGGCGTCTGTTCCCAGCATGTACAGTGTATGGTACTGAAGAGGATCTACTGTTTTTGTCAGGTTCCTAAGCAGAATTGAACTAGATATAGCCGTTTGTGTAGGAAGCACAGTTGTTTTGTTCTGAGCAAGCTCACTGTTCGGACCCCATAGGAAACACAGTAGAGTAGAAGAGTGCTCTTTTCTCAAAAGCAGACTGTGTTTCTTGTAAGGCGATATAGCGTTTGTTTCCCAGTCCGAAATGGAGTTGACTCCCATGCAGTTTCTGGTCGTACGAGCAAGAATTGTTTTCTGGTAAGGAAAGTCACTATTGCGCTCCCATTGCCAAACACAGTGCAAATAGCATTCGCGTCTGTTCCCAGCAAGTACAGAATATTGAACTGAAGAGTCCTTACTGTTCTTGTCAGTTTCCTAAGTGGACTTGAACTAGATATGGGCCGTGTTTGTAGGAAGCACAGATCTTTTGTTCTGAGCAAGCTCATTGTTCGGACCCCATAGGAAACACAGTAGAGTAGAAAAGTGCTCTTTTCTCAAAAGCAGAGTGTGTTTCTTGTAAGGCGAGCTAGCGTTTGTTTCCCAGTCCTAAATGGCGTTGAATCACATGCAGTTTTTGGTCCTATGAGCAAGAGTTGCTTTCTGGGAAGGAAAGTCACTATTAAGCTGCCATTGCCATACACATTGCAAATAGCACGCGCATCTGTTCCCAGCAAGTACAGTGTATTGGACTGAAGAGGAGCTACTGTTCTCGTAAGTTTCCTAATCAGAGTTGAACTAGATATGGCCCGTGCGTGTAGGAAGCACAGTTCTTTTGTTCTGAGCAAGCTCACTGTTCGAACCCCATAGGAAACACAGTAGAGTAGAAGAGAGCTCTTTTCTCAAAAGCAGAGTGTGTTTCTTGTAAGGCGGGCTAGCATTTGTTTCCCAGTCCTAAATGGAGTTGAAATACACATGCAGTTTCTGGTCATACAAGCAAGAGTTTTTTCTGGTATGGAAAGACACTATTGTGCTCCCATTGCCATACACAGTGCAAATAGCACTCACGTCTGTTCCCAGCAATAACAGTGTATTGGGCTGAAGTTGAGCTACTGTTCTTGTCAGTTTCCTAAGCAGAGTTGAACTAGATATGACCCGTGTGTAGGAAGCACAGTTCTTTTTTTCTGAGCAAGTTCACTGTTTGGACCCCATAGGAAACACAGTAGAGTAGTTGTGTGCCCTATTCTCAAAAGCAGAGCATGTTTCTTGTAAGGCGAGCTAGCGTTTGTTTCCCAGTCCTAAGTGGATTGAATCAAATGCAGTTTCAGGTCCTAAGAGCAAGAGTTGTTTTCTGGTAAGAAATCACTATTGTGCATCCATTGCCGTACACAGTGCAAATAGCACTCGCGTCTTTTCCCAGCATGTACAGTGTATTGGACTGAAGAGGAGCTAATGTTCTTGTCAGTTTCCTAAGCAGAGTTGAACTAGATATGGCCCATATGTGAAGGATGCACAATTCTTTTGTTCTGAGCAAGCTCACTGTTTGAACCCCATAGAAAACACAGTAGAGTAGAAGAGTGCTCTTATCTCAAAAGCAGAGAGTGTTTCTTGTAAGGCGAGCTAGTGTTTGTTTCCCAGTCCTAAATGGAGTTGAATCACATGCAGTTTTTGGTCTACCATCAAGAGTTGTTTTCTGATAAGGGAAATCACTATTGCGCTCCCATTGCCATACACAGTGCAAATAGCAATCGCGTCTGTTCCCAGCAAGTACAGTGTATTGGACTGAAGAGGAGCTACTGTTCTTGTCAGTTTCCTAAGCAGAGTTGAACTAGATATAACCCGTGTGTGTAGGAAGCACAGTTCTTTTGTTCTGAGCAAGCTCACTGTTCGGACCCCATAGGAAACACAGTAGAGTAGAAGAGTGCCCTTTTCTCAGAAGCAGAGTTTGTTTCTTGTAAGGTGAGCTAGGGTTTGTTTCCCAGTCCTAAATGGAGTTGAATACCATGCAGATTCTGGACCTACGAGCAAGAGTTGTTTTCTGGTAAGAAGAGTCACTATTGCGCTCCCATTGTCATACACAGGGCAAATAGCACTGGCGTCTGTTCTCAGCAAGTACACTGTATTGGACTGAGGAGGATCTACTGTTCTTGTCAGTTTCGTAAGCACAGTTGAACTAGATATGGCCGTGTGTGTAGGAAGCACAGTTCTTTTGTTCTGAGCAAGCTCACTATTCTGGCCCTAAAGGAAACACAGTATAGTAGAAGAGTGCTCTTTTCTCAAAAGCATAGTGTGTTTCTTGTAAGGCGAGCTAGCGTTTGTTTCCCTCTCCTAAATGGAGTTGAATCACATGCAGTTTGCAGTCCCACAAGCAAGAGTTGTTTTCTGTTAAGAAGAGTCACTATTGCGCTCCCATTGTCATACACAGGGCAAATAGCACTGGCGTCTGTTCCCAGCATGTACAGTGTATTGGACTGAAGAGGATCTACTGTTCTTGTCAGTTTCCTAAGCAGAATTGAAGTAGATATGGCCGTGTGTGTAGGAAGCACAGTTCTTTTGTTCTGAGCAAGCTCACTTTTCGGACCCCATAGAAAACACTGCAGAGTAGAAGAGTGCCCTTTTCTCAAAAGCATAGTGTGTTTCTTGTAAGGCAAGCTACGTTTGTTTTCCTGTCCTAAGTGGAGATGAATCATATGCAGTTTGCGGTCCTACGAGCAAGAGTTGTTTTCTCTTAAGAAGAGTCACTATTGCGCTCCCATTGTCATACACAGGGCAAATAGCACTGGCGTCTGTTCCCAGCATGTACAGTGTATTGGACTGAAGAGGATCTACTGTTGTTGTCAGTTTCGCAAGCAGAATTGAACTAGATATGACCGTGTGTGTTGGAAGCACAGTTCTTTTTTTCTGAGCAAGCTCACTATTCTGGCCCTATAGGAAACACAGTAGTGTAGAAGAGTGCTTTTTTCTCAAAAGCAGAGTGTTTTTCTTGTAAGGAGAGCTAGCGTTTGTTTCCCAGTCCTATATGGAGTTGAAATACACATGCAGTTTCTGGTCCTACGAGCAAGAGTTGTTTCCTGGTTAGAATAGTCACTATTGCACTCCTTTTGCCATACACAGTACAAATAGCCCTTCGTCTGTTCCCAGCAAGTACAGTGTATTGGACTGAAGAGGAGCTACTGTTCTTGTCAGGTTCCTAAGCAGAGTTGAACTAGATATGGTCGTGTGTGTAGGATGCACAGTTCTTTTGTTCAGAGCAAGCTCACTGTTCGGACCCCATAGGAAACACAGTAGAGTAGAAGAGTGCCCTTTTCTAAGAAGCAGAGTGGGTTTCTTGTGAGGCAAGTTAGAGTTTGTTTCCTAATCCAAAAAGGAGTTGAATCCCATGCAGTTTCTGGTCCTACGAGCAAGACTTGTTTTCTGGTAAGAAGAGTCACTATTGGGCTCCCATTGTCATACACAGGGCAAACAGCACTGGTGTCTGTTCCCAGCAAGTACACTGTATTGGACTGAAGAGGATCTACAGTTCTTGTCAGTTTCCTAAGCAGAGTTGAACTAGATATGGCCATGTGTGTAGGAAGCACAGTTCTTTTGTTCTGACCAAGCTCACTGTTCTGGCCATAAAGGAAACACAGTAGAGTTGAAGAGTGCTCTTTTATCAAAAGCAGAGTATGTTTCTTGTAAGGAGAGCTAACTTTTGTTTCCAAATCCTAAATGGAGTTGAATCCCATGCAGCCTCTGGTCCTACGAGCAAGAGAGTTTTCTGGTAAGAAGAGTAACTATTGTGCTCCCATTGCCATACACAGTGCAAATAGCACTCGCGTCTGCTCCCAGCAAGTACAGTGTATTGGTTTGAAGAGGAGCTACTGTTCTTGTCAGTTTCCTAAGCACAGTTGAACTAGATATGGCCGTGTGTGTAGGAAGCACAGTTCTTTTGTTCTGAGCAAGCTCACTATTCTGGCCCTAAAGGAAACACAGTATAGTAGAAGAGTGCTCTTTTCTCAAAAGCATAGTGTGTTTCTTGTAAGGCGAGCTAGCGTTTGTTTCCCTCTCCTAAATGGAGTTGAATCACATGCAGTTTGCAGTCCCACAAGCAAGAGTTGTTTTCTGTTAAGAAGAGTCACTATTGCGCTCCCATTGTCATACACAGGGCAAATAGCACTGGCGTCTGTTCCCAGCATGTACAGTGTATTGGACTGAAGAGGATCTACTGTTCTTGTCAGTTTCCTAAGCAGAATTGAAGTAGATATGGCCGTGTGTGTAGGAAGCACAGTTCTTTTGTTCTGAGCAAGCTCACTTTTCGGACCCCATAGAAAACACTGCAGAGTAGAAGAGTGCCCTTTTCTCAAAAGCATAGTGTGTTTCTTGTAAGGCAAGCTACGTTTGTTTTCCTGTCCTAAGTGGAGATGAATCATATGCAGTTTGCGGTCCTACGAGCAAGAGTTGTTTTCTCTTAAGAAGAGTCACTATTGCGCTCCCATTGTCATACACAGGGCAAATAGCACTGGCGTCTGTTCCCAGCATGTACAGTGTATTGGACTGAAGAGGATCTACTGTTGTTGTCAGTTTCGCAAGCAGAATTGAACTAGATATGACCGTGTGTGTTGGAAGCACAGTTCTTTTTTTCTGAGCAAGCTCACTATTCTGGCCCTATAGGAAACACAGTAGTGTAGAAGAGTGCTTTTTTCTCAAAAGCAGAGTGTTTTTCTTGTAAGGAGAGCTAGCGTTTGTTTCCCAGTCCTATATGGAGTTGAAATACACATGCAGTTTCTGGTCCTACGAGCAAGAGTTGTTTCCTGGTTAGAATAGTCACTATTGCACTCCTTTTGCCATACACAGTACAAATAGCCCTTCGTCTGTTCCCAGCAAGTACAGTGTATTGGACTGAAGAGGAGCTACTGTTCTTGTCAGGTTCCTAAGCAGAGTTGAACTAGATATGGTCGTGTGTGTAGGATGCACAGTTCTTTTGTTCAGAGCAAGCTCACTGTTCGGACCCCATAGGAAACACAGTAGAGTAGAAGAGTGCCCTTTTCTAAGAAGCAGAGTGGGTTTCTTGTGAGGCAAGTTAGAGTTTGTTTCCTAATCCAAAAAGGAGTTGAATCCCATGCAGTTTCTGGTCCTACGAGCAAGAGTTGTTTTCTGGTAAGAAGAGTCACTATTGGGCTCCCATTGTCATACACAGGGCAAACAGCACTGGTGTCTGTTCCCAGCAAGTACACTGTATTGGACTGAAGAGGATCTACAGTTCTTGTCAGTTTCCTAAGCAGAGTTGAACTAGATATGGCCATGTGTGTAGGAAGCACAGTTCTTTTGTTCTGACCAAGCTCACTGTTCTGGCCATAAAGGAAACACAGTAGAGTTGAAGAGTGCTCTTTTATCAAAAGCAGAGTATGTTTCTTGTAAGGAGAGCTAACTTTTGTTTCCAAATCCTAAATGGAGTTGAATCCCATGCAGCCTCTGGTCCTACGAGCAAGAGAGTTTTCTGGTAAGAAGAGTAACTATTGTGCTCCCATTGCCATACACAGTGCAAATAGCACTCGCGTCTGTTCCCAGCAAGTACAGTGTATTGGTTTGAAGAGGAGCTACTGTTCTTGTCAGTTTCCTAAGCACAGTTTAACTAGATATGAACCGTGTGTGTAGGAAGCACCGTTCTTTTGTTCTGAGCAAGCTCACTATTCTGGCCCTATAGGAAACACAGTAGAGTAGAAGAGTGCTCTTTTCTCAAAAGCAGAGTGTGTTTCTTGTAAGGCACGCTAGCGTTTGCTTCCCAGTCCTAAATGGAGTTGAATCACATGCAGTTTCTGGTCCTACGAGCAAGAGTTGTTTTCTGGTAAGAAGAGTCACTATTGTGCTCCCATTGTCATACACAGTTCAAATAGCACTCACGTCTCTTATCAGCAAGTACAGTGTATTGGACTGAAGAGGATCTACTGTTCTTGTCAGTTTTCTAAGCAGAACTGAACTAGATATGGCCGTGTGTTTTGGAAGCACAGTTCTTTTGTTCTGAGCAAGCTCACTGTTTTGGCCCTATAGGAAACATAGTAGAGTAGAAGAGTGCTCTTTTCTCAAAAGCAGAGTGTGTTTCTTGTAAGGCGAGCTAGCGTTTGTTTCCCAGTCCTAAATGGAGTTGAATCACATGCAGTTTTTGTTCCTACCAGCAAGAGTTGTTTTCTGGTAAGTAAAGTCACTATTGAGCTCCCATTGCCAAACATTGTGCAAATATGACTCGGGTCTTTTCCCATCAAGTACAGTGTATTGGACTGAAGAGGAGCTACTATTCTTGTCAGTTTCCTAAGCAGAGTTGAACTAGATATGGCCCG